>NW_015167664.1:1343-14396 GCF_001447785.1 Gekko japonicus
CGGAGAATGCGTTCTGACTGTCACTCAGCGGTAGAACATCTGCTTGGCATGCAGAACATCCCAGGTTTAATCCCCAGCGCCTCCAGTGAAGAGGATTGCATAGTAGGTGACGTGAAAGCCCTCTGCCCGAGCTCCTGGAGAGCCACTGCCAGTCTGAGTAGACAGTCAGTGGACCAATAGTCTGATTGACCAATTGATGGACCAATAGTCTGATTCCATGTAAGACAGCTTCATATGTACGTGTGGCTTGGTTTTCCTGGGGAGTGGGTCTCAGGAATCCCCTCTCCACGGGCTCTGTTCAAATGCAGCCACAGGACCGAACTGACCCATTCCTAAGACGGAAAGTCATCTTCTTAATCGGTCTTCTGTTTTCTTACACACTTTCCCCCTCCAATAATCAAATCATGCCCACAAGAAAGAAAGAATAGTGGACGCGAGAGGAACACCCCACCTACCCTAACATGGCTACTCCCTTTTTCCTTGTATCCACAGTTCCGCACAGTGACCGGCAATGAATATCTTTTGCAATCAGATAGTGAAGTTATCAGCCAAGACTGGTATCAAGCTATCAAAGGAGTCATCCGGAGGCTGGTGAGCGGAAGCCGCAAGTGGGGAGGAGCTGCCAAGAAACTTATTCTGACCCAGCTGGGAGATCATAAGGGCTCAATGAAGCGTTACGTGTCTTGACTTGGATAGCCCAGGGTAGCCCATTCTCATCACATCTCAGAAGCTAAGCAGGGTCGGCCCTGGTTAGTATTTGGATGGGAGACCGCCAAGGTTTATCAGGGTCGCCGTGCAGAGGAAAGCAATGGCAAGTCACCTCTGAACAACTCTCACCTTGAAAACCCCGCGGGGTCACCATAAGTCAGCTATGACTTGATGGCGAAAAAGAAGCATGATGTGTGAACCCAGTTATGATATTATATGTATTCTGACTGTGACATGGGAAACTCCAGAACGGGGCATATGGCTCCCCCATGGCTGTTTCAGCTCGAGAAAATGGCACAGGAGGGAACGATGAAACTCCTTCTTTCCCCATGCCATGCTTGCAAGCAGGAAGTGGCCCTGCAGCTCTCGGAAACACGGTTCCCCTGATGTTGCATGTACTGCTAGCTGCGTTGGGGGAGCCCCGACCCAGCTTGGGTCACACATAACCCTAAGCGGCTGAGCAAAGCCTGGGCCTGTAGAAGATGTCCAGTAGCAGGTAACATGCCAGGAGCAGCCCGTTCAGGACCTAGGAGAGCTCTAATGCAGAGCAGATGTTGCTTTGACAAGGGCCGGAGCCCAACTGAGCTCTGAAGTAATCTGCCAGCTAGATTCATTCAAGCCTCATTCATCAGCTTGCAGACATTTCAAAGGCGGAAGCTGTGCACTTCAGCATTGCTAGATGGTCTCCGTGTGGAGCTTACAGAGGGATGAAGGGGCAAGTGAGATGACTCCTACTACAGTTCCTTTTTTGGTGGATCTGAATCCTTGATCTCAGCGGTAGCATCAGGTGTGAAGTCACCTGCAGATTCCTGTGGTTGCATTGCGGTATAAACCAGGGGTCTCCAACGTGGTGCCCATGGGCACCCTGGCACCCACCACCACCTTTCTAGGCACCTGTCAACTGTTTCTAGAAAGTGGGTAGGGCTTTTGACCAGGAAGGCTTCTGATAGGCCGTTGGAAATCTGTTTGGCTGTGCAGATTTCTAAAAACGTTGCTTTGGCAGCAGCTGTCACTACTGCACAAGGATCTTCACCGTGTGACGGAAGGTAGGCTGCGGCAGCCATTTTATGGCCGCTATTTTGGGAGCCAGTTTGGTGTAGCGGTTAAAAGCGCAGACTCAAATCTGGGAGAACTGGGTTTGATTCCCCACTCCTCCACATGCAGATGCTGGCTGACCTTGGGCAAGCCACAGTTCTCTCAGAGCTGTTCTCTCAAGAGCAATTCTCGAAAGAACTCTCTCAGCCCTACCTATCTCACAGGGTGTCTGTTGTGGGGAGGGGAAGGAGATTGTAAGGTGCTCTGAGACTCTGAGTGAAGGGTGGGGTATAAATCCAACTCTCCTCCTCCTCCTCCTGCTGTTGTGCCCACCATATTATGCCAGACCTCCAAAGGTGCTCGTAGACATAAAAAGGTTGGGGACCCCTGATATAAACCTTCTGCTTCAGGGCAGAGTGGCATGTTATGTTGGAGATCCCATGATCATATCTTCCAGCGTGCTTTTTGAACCCTCAAAAGCAGCCCTGTTTGTATATGGTTTGAGTCTGGACTACAGCTGTGGTGGATAGCTTTTCCCCTTTTTACCAGCCAAAAAGTACCCACCCAGCTGCAGTTATCACTGGTAGAGAAGGCAGCAGGTACCCACTCCAGCAATGTGTAGTTTGGCCCTTGAAGATACTGACAGTGATGTCCAGGAGATGAGATGTGTCAGAAAGAGTGGACTGGCAGGACTCATGCCATCTTGGCCTGTGCTGTTTTGCAGCCCTAATCCAGGACAGTGTGGCTTGGCCACAAAGCTGAAACTGGGGTCAAGCAAGGTCTGGAATGAAAGGAGAGTACCAAGAGTCATAGAATCATAGAGTTGGAAGGGACCTCCATGGTCATCTAGTCCAACCCCCTGCACAATGTAGGAACTACTAAACATTGTTGGAAACATACAGGGAAGGGCCATGGTAGGGGAGAGTAGAAGAGATTGGATTTATACTCCACCCTTCACTATCCGAAGGATTCTCAGAGTGTCTTACAGTTTCCTTTCCCTTCCCCTCCCCACAACAGACACCCTGTGAGGTAGATAGGGCTGGGAGAGCTCATTCGAGGACTGCTCATGAGAGAACAGCTCTGAGAGAACTTGTGACTGACCCAAGGTCACACTGGCAGCTGCACGCGGAGTAGTGGGGAATCAAACCCGGTTCTCCCAGATTAGAGTCCACGCTCCTAACTACTACACCAAACTAGCTGTCATTTGTTTTGTATGTGGAAGGCCCCAGGTTCACTCCCCAGCATCTCCAGTGGAAAGGATCAGGTAATAGTTGAGGTCAAAGAGCTCTGCCTGAGGACCCGGAGAGCTTTTGCCAGTCAGAGCAGATAATACGGACCTTGATAAACCAGGAGTCTGATTCAGTATAAGGTAGCTTCATTATCAAAGGGGGTTTGCCGTGGCTGAGTGGCAGTCATCTGCTTTGCATGCAGGTGGTCCCAGGCTCAACCCCCAGCATCTCCAGCCAAAAGGATCAGGCAGCAGGTAATGCAAACGCCTTCGGACCAAGACACTGGAGAACTGCTGCCGGTCAGAGGAGATGGTACAGACCTTGGTAGGCCAACAGTTTGACTTGGTAGAATATGCATAGTCAGGTTTAGGGGTCAAGGATGAATCAGATCGCAAGTATTTGGCCAACGGGTGCCCTCTTAACCGAGGACTCTGACCCACAGAAACGGCACACTGTTCAGAATACAAGATGAGTAAAAGGTAAAGGTAAAGGTTCCCTTGCTCGAAAGCCAGTCGAATCCGACTCTAGGGTTACGGTGCTCATCTCCGTTTCAAAGCCGAAGAGCCAGCGCTGTCCGAAGACGTTTCTGTGGTCATGTGGCCGGCATGACTAAACACCAAGGTGCACGGAACACTGTTATCTTCCCACCGAAGTGGTACCTATTGATCTACTTGCAATTTCTTGCTTTCGAACTGCTAGGTTGGCAGGAGCTGGAACTAGAGACGGGAGCTCACTCCGTCATTCGGCACCCTGGGTCTTGAACTGCTGAACTACTGACCTTCCACAGCCTGCAGTTCAGCGTCTTAACCACTTGAGCCACCACAGCCCCACAAGACGAGTACAAAATGCAAAATTAAGAATACAAAATTAAGCAAGTTTGGTGGTGGAAAGTGTTGTCAAGTCGCAGCTGACGTACGGTGGCCCTTTAGGATTTGCCAGGCCGGAGATGAACTAGGGGTGGTTTTCCATTGCCTGCCTCTGCTTAGCAACTTCCTTGTCAGTCTCCCACCGCCGAAGTCCTAACCAGGGCCGGCCCTGCTTAGCTTCCAAGATCTGACCAGATCGGGCTAGCCCGGGCAGTCCAGGTCAGAGCTACATTTACAAGAACCTATTTTGTCCCCTCATCTTTCCGGTCTTTCCCTCTCCAGGATGAAGAGAATCCTCTGGATGAGCCTCTTCTGTATCCCCTCTGCCGGGCAGGCAGTGCAGACCTGGTGGATCTCAGCTACGACGAGGAAGAGGAATTGGGGTGCCAAAAGAGTGAGACCTCGGCAGGTATGGGCTAAGCTGATCAGGGGGATGAAGAATCCTATGAAGTTTTTGGGATTGTAGCCAGGGGTCATTTCGTAGAAAAAGAGGTGCAGGGGCTCATTAGCATAACTCATTAGCATAACTTATTTGCATATGCCACACCCCCTGACATCACCGGAAGTGTGTCAGAAGGCAACACCCACCGCTCAGGTGCCACTGGACTGTTTTGGATTGCTAGCTATTGGGAGGGGGGGAACGTGCAGATCTGTCCTTGCAGAGGAGGGAGAGCTTCTACCTGCATAAAACTTGGTCTTAAAGGTGCCACTGGACTGTTTTGGACTGGGGGACCGGGGGGGGGGCTCTGCAACTTACCTGGCTGCTTCTTGCTCTGACTGAGGGCTGCTGGGAGCAGGGGGTGGGGCTTGTTGCATGTGTCTACCCCCTGGGCTCTTTACTGCCGGAGCTCCGCTCCTGTAGGAAAGGACCCCTGATTGTAGCTACCATTGCATGAGGGGGGAGGGGATTGGTTTAAAAAAAACACCTCCCTGCAGTTGGGAAGGAAAAGTGGAGCTGGGGCCACCTTTGATAGACCCGTGGACTGACTTGGCAGGGGGCAGCTTCAAGGAATTTGTGTATTGTAGCGGCTTCACCTCCTTCTCTCATCTCCTCCCTTTCCCCATTCTTAGCACCTTCAAGTCCTGACAGAGTCTACAAGAAACGGGTCAAGAGCAAGCTGAGACGGTTCATTGCCAAGCGGCCACCGCTGCGGAGTTTACAAGAAAAAGGACTGATTCGAGGTGAATGTCCAAGACCTCAGCCTCTGGTGGCAACCACCATGGGCTAAGTTCAGAGAATACATTTTCTGAGACGGTCTTGTCACACTGCCACTGCCCAGCGCACATGTGCTGAGTCTGTTGAGTGCTGGCTGGACAAACCCGTGTTACTTAATGCGTCGAGTGAAACCCTGGAAAAGTCGAAATCTGCCCCCATGCAAAGTGGGAACCACCCCTGATGCCACAGATGTCTGTATATTTTGAGAAAGGGAGGCATTGTGGCTCAGTGGCAGAGCATCTGCTCGGTATGTGGAAGGTCCCAGGTTCAGTCCCCAGCACCTCCACTTGAAAGGATCAGGCAATAAGTGATGTGAAAGACCTCTGCCTGAGACTCTGTATAGGCACTGTCAGTTAAAGCTGACAGTACTGACTTTTGCTGCTTCCACACAGGGGTGGGAAAAGTTGCCTGTGCTGTGGAAGCAGGCGTGAGTGATGTGGAGGTTTGTGAGAAGGGCATCTGTCTGCCCTATCCTGGCGCTGCTCACTGATGCCCTGACCCCCTTCCCCTTTGTTGCCTTGGCACAGAAGTGCAAACAGGACAGAAATCTTGCTGGGTCCGCCCTGTGGCCTGGTGGTTCTGCCTTAACACACGGGGGGGGGGGGCTCTGCAACATACCTGGCTGCTTCTTGCTCCTCATGGCCGGACTGAGGGCTGCTGGGAGCAGGGGGCGGGGCTTGTTGCATGTGCCCGCCCCCTGAGCTCCTTACTGCCGGAGCTCCGCTCCTGTGCGCTCCTGCAGGAAATGACCCCTTGAAAGCCAGGCTGGGTTGGAAAACATCCCCAGGCCCCCTTTCTGCAACTAAGGGAGGCTCCAGCGAACCATCCATGGAAGATCGCAGGATTCTGGGTCTCCTTTGATTAGTGGAATTCAAAGTCCTCCAGCGCTGTCCGAAGACGTTTCCGTGGTCATGTGGCCGGCATGACTAAACACCAAGGCGCACGGAACGCTGTTACCTTCCCACCAAAGTGGTACCTATTTATCTACTTGCAATTTCTTGCTTTCGAACTGCTAGGTTGGCAGGAGCTGGAACTAGAGACGGGAGCTCACTCCGTCATGCTGCGCACTCGGGTCTCGAACTGCTGAACTGCCGACCTTCCACAGCCTGTAGTTCAGCGTCTTCACCACTTGAGTCACCGCAGCTCCTTGGCCCATGCCCTATATCCTATTATGCTCAATGGGTTACCGCCATTCTTAACAGTGCCTGTGTTACTGCATCTATAGCTTTGCAATAAAAGTATAACCGTTCCTGAATGTGTGTACTTCGTTGTAAGCTGTGGGTTCTGACACGAATGCACAGCAGGGCTTCCCATATTATGTCATCCTATCCCACCCTGCTAAGCCCCTGTCCTTTTTATCCTTAGACCAGGTCTTTGGCTGCCGCCTGGAAGCCCTGTGCCATCGGGAAGGGGGCACAGTGCCACGCTTTGTTCAGCAGTGTGTGGAGGAAGTCGAACAGAGAGGTAAGTGAGCTTAGTAGTTCTTTGAACACAGCTCGGAGAACCCTTTACCTAAAGCCCCATTTTGGCTGCTATGTTTTCCCCTGACCTGACAGTACACTCCTATGTGCATCCCAGCAGTCGCAAAAGGTTCGTAGAATTCATAATGACCTCCCTCCCTCCCTTTCCAGGTCTGGATGTGGACGGTATCTACAGAGTCAGTGGGAACTTGGCCGTTATTCAGAAGCTGAGATTCATAGTTGATCGTGGTGAGTGTTTACAGTGATATCTGGGGGTGGGGGGTGGGAGTAAGCAGGGAAGGAAGTTGAAGGGGAAGGAGACGCAAAGTCTCCAAGCCATCTCTTCCCCTACAGTGCTTTGCTTTGGGTAAGGACAGATTTGAAGAGCAGTAGGGCCAGTCTGACTGCATCTCCCACTACGTTCGTTTCAAATGTACCCTTTTCAGTCCTGATTGAGCTTCGGAAATATTGGCCTGCATGTTCTTTTCATGGTTGACTGAACTGGGGGAAGAGCCATGGGTGGAAGACACTTACTGCCTAGTGACCATGCCATCAGGAACACCTGTCCGCCGCCCAATCGCCAGGCCATTTTGCTTTTGTGACTTTTAAAAAATGCGAACCAGCATTTGATTTGCTGATAGTTATGTATGCGAGGCAAGTTCTGAAGCCAGGATCACACCATATGTGAAGGACCCACCGTGTTCAGTGTTAAAATGCCACATCGGCCTTCCCTTTTCCCACGTGACCCTCTGTAACTATTATGTTGCCTTGCAGAGCGAGCAGTGACATCGGACGGTCGCTATGTTTTTCCGGAGCAGCGTAGCCAAGGTAACGTCGGGTGCATCTTGGTTCCCTTTGTGTCTGTATGATAGATCCTGGCAGCTACACTGGTCCCTTAGAGCAAGTGAGATGGTCAAGAGTGTCTATCTGACACTCTTCGACCAACTGGTATTTTGAATGCAGTATGCAAGCTTTTGAGTCATGCAGGACTTTTCCTTCTGGCTGGATACTCAAAAGAACAAGACACATGGCTGTTTCTGTGCCAGGACCCCACATAATTATCCTAAGCTTTGGGGTCTTCCTTGAACCTGAGATGGAGAGGGAACTTTGGAACATTCAATTACATTACAAACAGGGGAGGTTTCTGCAGTTAAGCAACGCGTGAAACATTTTGTTGTCTTCAGAAATATATATTCAAAATGGATTTAAGGCGTGTCTGCTTTTTAAAGCATTCTCCGGACCTCACAGTTCCTTTGTGCAGGACAGGGAATAGGTGGGGCATAAGAGCCTCTGAGACGGATTCTACGGAGGAGAGGCCATTAGCCGCAAGGTATAGATGGAACATTATGTCTGGAGCAGTGATGTTCTGTATTCTTGGTGCTTTGGGGGAAATAGTGGGAGGGCTTCTTGGAGTTCTGGCCCCACTGGTGGACCTCCTGACGGCACCTGGGTTTTGGCCACTTTGTGACACAGAGTGTTGGACTAAAGAGGCCATTGGCCTGATCCAAGATGGTTTCTCTTATGCTCTTAAATCTTTTTTAAGAATCCTGGCACTCTAGATCCAGCTCTGCATTAGCAACAAGCGAGGATGGAACCAGAGGGTGATAGCTACTATCTGGTGCATTAATCTGGGGTCTGATCTATTCTGCAAGACATAGGTGCTGAGCTCAGGGGCCTGCTGTGACCCCTCGGGTACCTCTGTCCACACTGACTCTGCTGTTTACCCCCACCAGAGGATAAGTTGCGTCTTTCCGACCCTCAGTGGGACGATGTGCACGTGATCACTGGGGCCCTCAAGCTTTTCTTCCGGGAGCTCCCTGAACCTCTGATACCATACAGCCTTTTTGATGAATTCATGGATGCTGCCAGTAAGTGCCTTTCCAATTCCTTTTCCTTTGTCACAGCAACCAGTGTGCACGATACGGGCCTGAGTCAGGGTTGAAGATCCTTGTTTTCAGCATCAGAGCTCAGCTCAGGAAAAACACGCTAACGGGATATAAATGAACTTGCATTAATATTCTCCGCAGAAGAAAAATGATCTCCCCCAAACCCTCTTAGCACCTTTTCAGATGCTACTAAATTCTAGTGCAGAATAGGGTCCAGAATAGGAGAGAAGCCATAGCTCAGTGGAAGAATATCTGCTTGGTATGCGGAAGGTCCCAGGATCATTTCTGGAATCTGTAGTTAAAGGATCTCAAATAGCAGGTCCTGGGAAAGATTGTTATCACCCGAGGCTCTGGAGAGCTGTGGCCAATCGGAATAGACCATACTGAGTGGGACGGATCGAGGATCTGATTCAGTCTAAGGCAGCATCATGTGTCCATAGGTATATAGGATAGATCACGTGTCTTGCATAGATCATTTGCTTCTGCTAGAAAACCTACGTTTTTTTCTGGCCCAACAATTCTGGCTAGGGCACAGCCACATCTTGAACATGGATGCAGCATCAGTGCATAAGGTCAGGGTGAAGATAGATGTCACATGTTAAGAGCTGTAAGGTGTAGTTTGAAAGCTCTCTCATCAGTAAAGATAAAGGTTTCCCTTGCTTGAAAACTAGTTGAATCCGACTCTAGGGGGCGGTGCTCATCTCCATTTCAGCGCTGTCTAAAGACTTCTCCGTGGTCATGTGGCTGGCATGACTAAACGCCGAGGCGCACAGAACGCTGTTACCTTCCCACTGAAGCAGTACCTATTTATCTACTTGCAGTTTCTTCCTTTCGAACTGCTAGGTTGGCAGGAGCTGGGGCCAGAGACAGGAGCTCCCTCCGTCACGCGACACTCGGGTCTCGAACTGCTGACCTGCAGACCTTCTGGTCTGCAGCTCAGTGTCTTAACCTCCGAGTTTTCTGACGCAGGGCAGTTTTTGATGCTGAAAATCTTACTCTGTACTTCAGCAGCACATTAAACCATGAAAAAACCATCTATGGAAGACCCCAACTGGACAGTGATTATATTACTACTACTACTACTACTACTACTACTACTACTACTACTACTACTACTACTACTACTACTACTACTACTACTACTACTACTACTATTATTATTATTATTAACACACATCTTAATCCCTGCAGCCATTTTGCAACTTATTTTGAAATGGTTGCAGTTTCTAAAAAATAAAGCTAAGAGTGAATGTTTGTATGCTTAAGTGTATATACAGTACTTAAAATGTGTTTCTTAAAAACACCGATGGCCCACCTGAAGCACGGGAAAGGGGAGCAAGGCAGATGGCTGAACCAGCATTTAATGCTGCGTCCCCTCGTGTATCTTCCCAGAATCAAAGGGTGGGGATGTGTGATTAACACATGGGATTCACTGCCACAGGAGGTGGTGGCGGCTACAAGCCTGGGCGGCTTCAAAAGGGAAATAGATAAGCACATGGAGCAGAGGTTCATCAGTGGCTATTAGGCACAAGGTATAGATAGGATCTCTCGGTCTGGGGCAAGTGATGCTCTGTACTCTTGGTGGTGGGGGGGGGGCAACAGTGGGAGGGCTTCTAGTGTCCTTCTCCCACTGCTGGACCTCCTGATGGGCACCTGGTATTTTTGGCCACTGTGTGACAGAGTGTTGGACTGGATGGGCCTTTGGCCTGATCCAACATTGGCGTTTCTTATGTTCTTAATGTGAGGAGATTCAGTATCATCCCATTAGCAAATCCCTACTTCCCGTAAGCAGCGGTGGTGAATGGGGTATGGAAATGTATTAGTTTTTTCAACTACACATTAATAACAAGTAAGTACCATCAAGATAGGAGCTGCGGTGGCTCAAGTGGTTAAGACGCTGAACTGCAGGCTGTGGAAGGTCAGTAGTTGAGCAGTTCGAGACTCGACTTGCCATATTATGGAGTGAGCTCCCATCTCTAGTTCCAGCTCCTGCCAACCTAGCAGTTCAAAAGCAAGATACTGCAAGTAGATAAATAGGTACCACTTCAGTGGTAACAGCGTTCCATGAGCCTTGGTGTTTAGTCATGCCGGCCACATGACCACGGAAACGTCTTCGGACAGCGCTGGCTCTTCGGCTTGGAAACGGAGATGAGCACTGCAACCCTAGAGTCGGACTCGACTGGCTTTCGAGCAAGGGAACCCTTTACCTTTACTTTACTTTACCATCGTTGCAATCGATTAATGGTGCCCCCTTAAGGGTTTTCAAGGCAAGAGATGAGCAGAGGTGATTTACCGTTGCCTTCCTGTGCACAGCAGCCCTGGTCTTCCTTGCTGGTCTCCCATCCAAGTGCTAACCAGGGCCAACCATGCTTAGCTTCCAAGCGCTGACAAACTCACAACTTGTCTGGGCTATTCAGGTTGGTAACTACACACTGGTGGTGGAAAGTGTTGTCAAGCCGCAGTTGACTTAATAGCGACACCGCCTAGGGTTTTTAAGGCAAGTGACGTTCAGAGGTGATTTGCCAGTACCAGGAAGATGATACGTTAGTGGCAGTCATGCATTTATGTCCAAAGGGTTGCTTGGTGCTTAATCAAGTTGCAGAGCCAGGCTCACACCACTGGCTAATGACCCAATGTAAGCACTGTTAATTTGGCCCTAGAACATGAGTCTCCCCTTGCATATGCTGCAAATGGTTTTTCTCTGCAGCTTATTTATTCCACAAGAGGAGCCCTGAGCTGCAGGTGGGAAGGCCAGAAGCCCAGGCCAATTTCTGGCCTCTTGGCTCCTTTGGGAACTGGTGATGTCCCCGTAAGTGAAAATAACGTAAAAGCAGCCATTCTGGATCAGTCCATGCACTCCAGCATCCTATTTCCCACAGTGGCTGATCAGATGCCCCTGAAAGGCGTGTAGGAAGAATGTGGGAGTCCAAAACATCCCCCAGCTGTTGCCTCACAGCAAGTGGTATTCAGAGGCACAGTACTTCTGAACACGGAGGCTCCATTTACACCTCCTCCTCCATGAATTCAGCTCATCCCCCTCTGAAAGCAATCTTAGCTGGTGGCACCACGACATCCTGTGTATTCTGTCCATCAATGATGCATTGTGTGAAGAAGTACTTTCGTTGGTCTGTCCTGAATCTGTTGCCCATCAGTGTGCATCCTTCCCACCCCTGCAACTGAAGAATGGCCTGTTCCACTTTCCCTATGTAGAGTTGTCTGACCCGAAGGAAAAAGTATCCAAGATGGTGGGGCTGGTCCAGAGCCTCCCCCAAGCCAACCGGGACACCCTCCGTTATTTACTGGAGCATCTCCGCAAGTAAGGGATTAATCTCCTTGCTTTCTTACCTGTTACCTGTCGCCGGCACATGCTACGTTTGTTGCTAAAATTACAGCTGGCCCGTCAACCGTATTCCTCTGATGAGTATGTTTCCAGCTGTCTAGTTTTTGCAATCGTATTTGCTTTGCAAGCATATTCTGAGTTTTGCAAAAACTGGAAAATAGTGTCATTTGGCAGGTAGAACTGCATGGCACCTTGCGGGGGGGGGCACACCTTCAGATTCGCGGTATTGAAATGTCAAAATATATATTTCTAGGCTGTAGATAGAAGGAAATGTTAATGTTTCAAAGATTCTTCATTGTGATATGCAGAGATAAATCCGGGAATGGTTTTAAGCATGTGCAAGGTGCCCCTCCCACATCCTCAGGGATCCCCAAGCATTTAAAAACAAAATCCATATTTTATTTATTTAGACATTCAAGGCCCACTTTTCTCCCCAAGAGGGACCCATAGCGGCTTACAACGTTGTTCTTCCCGCCTCCATTTTATCCTTACAATAACAACCCGAGGGGGGGGGCGGATTGAGCTGAGAGAACGGGACTGGCCCAAGATCACTTTGCAAGTTTCTGTGGCAGACCGATGGCCCACAGCTGGAATTCCAAAATCCCAGTCCAACACCCTGATCCCTACACCACACTGGCAGAATATATTGGCACGAGCAGGGACGGAACTTACAGGGAGGCTGCATCTCTTCTCCCCCTTTGCTTCCTTCTCCTCCCTCCCCCCTTCTCTAACAAGCTTCCCCTTTTCTCCCCCACCTCCCCTTCTGTGTTAACCTACCCCCTTCTCTGTTTCTTCCCCTTGGTGCAGTGGTTAGGAGTTGTGCAGTGGTCTGTAATCTGGGAGAACCGGGTTTGCTTCCCCACACATGCAGCTGCTAGTGCGACCTTGGGTCAGTCACAAGTTCTCTCAGAGCTGTTCTCTCATGCGCAGTTCTCGAAAGAGCTCTCTCGGCCCCACCCACCTCCCAGGGTGTCTGTTCTGGGGAGGGGAAGGGAAAGGAGATTGTAAGCCGCTCTGAGACTCCTTTAGGCAGTGAAGGGAGGGGTATAAATCCAATCTCCTCTCCTCCTCCTCCTCCTCCTCCTCCTCAGAGTATCCCCCTTTCTCCCCCTCGCCTTATCTGACCTCTCTCTATTCCTCCCTCTTCTTTCTCTCCTCCCCTTACCTGACAACCTAAACACCTCTCTTTTTTGTCCCCCACCCCACCCCTTTCCCATCAATTTCCTCCTATCCTTCTCTGTCGACATAACTCAGCCCTAATTCTCCCCCCTCCCCCGGTTTCCTTCTCTGACAAGTCCCCCCTTTCTTCCCCA
>NW_015167664.1:14420-26132 GCF_001447785.1 Gekko japonicus
TCGCTGTCTCCCTCTCCGTACCTTACTGGCCACGGCAGCTGCAGTGTCAGGAAGCTGCTCTGCATCCTGAGCACTTTCATGTCGCTGCACCAGGCACACCTCCAGGCCTGGCCATGGCAGCAGGGGAGTCTGGGAGCTGCTTCGGGCCTGGAGAGCCTCCCGGTCACCCGTGCTGCTGTGGCCAAGTCCAAAGAGCCCCCCGGACACTGGCGCCCCTGCAGCCGGGCCCGGGAAGCTTCCTGGGACGGTGGCAGTGCTGCCAACAGAGAAAGGTAAGTGCATATTCTGTGCATGCAAACAACCCGCCCCCCCCCAGTGTATTTTTTTTAAAGATGTCCCATTTTTCTGCAAACCTGGGGGGAAGTCCCTTAAGTTTGAAGAAAAATCTGTTTAATGTCGGTGTGGCCCCATTCCACAGATTTAGATATTTACAGATGGGGTCCACACTTGAGAAATATATAGATAGAAGAAGAAGACGAGAGCAGAAGAGATTGGATTTATACCCCACCCTTTAGTACCCGAAGGAGTTTCACCTCCTGGGACGGTGGCAGTGCTGCCAACAGAGAAAGGTAAGTGCATATTCTGTGCATGCAGACAACCCCCTCCCCCCAGTGTATTTTTTTTAAAGATGTCCCATTTTTCTGCAAACCTGGGGGGAAGTCCCTTAAGTTTGAAGAAAAATCTGTTTAATGTCGGTGTGGCCCCATTCCACAGATTTAGATATTTACAGATGGGGTCCACACTTGAGAAATATATAGATAGAAGAAGAAGACGAGAGCAGAAGAGATTGGATTTATACCCCACCCTTTAGTACCCGAAGGAGTTTCAGAGCACCTTACAATCTCCTTTCCCTTCCCCTCCCCACCACAGACACCCTGCCAGGTAGGTGGGGCTGAGAGAGCTCTTTCGAGGACTGCTCTTGAGAGAACAGCTCTGAGAGAGCTTGTGACTGACCCAAGGTCACGCCAGCCAGGTGCAAGCGGAGGAGTGGGGAATCAAACCCGGTTCTCCCAGATTAGAGTCCGCGCTCTTAGCCACAACACCAAACAGGTGGTATGGGTATGTTAACTTAGGGGTATGTTGAGGCTGGCAAAGGGAGATGCTTCTGTTCTCTTCTGTTCTCTCCGCTTCCTTCAGAGTGATGGAGCACTCGGATATCAATCGGATGACCACGCAGAACATCGGCATCGTCTTTGGACCGACGCTGATGCGACATGAATGTGACGTGGCCAGCCTGGTGGAGGGCATGGTGTACCAGAACCAGGTGGTGGAGCTACTCCTGACTGAATTTCCTTGCATCTTTGTGGCCTCAGGCACTGAATGACCTGCCTCTGTCCCTGACGACTGTACCCTGGAGGCACTCTGGATCACAGACACTGTCGTCCTGGGGCAAGCATTGACTCCACCAGGCTCCGTGCCGTCGCTACTGGCCCAGCTCAGCATCTGTGACTTGTGCTGTTGGACCGGAGGGGGCTTTAGGCTGCCAGAGGGTCCTCTTTCAGGAACTTTAGCCTGAGTCAAACTTAGAAGCTGAGACCCCCTAGAGAAGAGGGCTCTCCAACTTTGTCAGTTCTCCCCGGCTTGAGCACCATCTATTTCAGCTTCCTCAAGTGCACCTAAGGCAAGACACAGAAGGTATGACAGGATGGGGCCAGTTCTTGCACAGTCCCTTGGGTGTGGAGTCTATTGCTGAGCAACACGGTGGGAACAGGGGCCCGCCCCCCGGAACCCCCTTCGCCCAGCACCCTCCGTCAGCCTTGCCAGTAAGTTCCCCCAAAATCTTCCAGCTCACAAGATGCTTTGCCCACACGTACTTGAGGCTCATTGTTGACGACTCATCAACGTCCTGGGAACAAAAAGAGAGCCGATTCACTCCCTGTTCACGGAAGCTTTTCTTGTGGGTTGCCTACAGGCAGTTTTTACTTGCCAGTGGTGACCAGGCAAGTTGCTCTTTGCAAGCTTGCTGTTCATCAGGGCAGCTCAGGAAGCCGCTCCTCCTTGCCCAGAGCTCAGGAGAGGGTGTAAGGCAGACTCCTGTTTCGTCTCCTGGCCCAGACTGGCGGTCAGAGGCGCTAGTAGTGACTCTTCCGCTAAATCACTCGGGCGTCTGGGAGGCCTTGAGGGATTCAGCTTTACACCTCCTCATCTCTCTCCCAAAGCCTGATACGCCAGGCTGCCTTGCTCTGGTTTATATACCCTTCCGTACCATTTCACAGATTCATGGTCGTAGCCTTGAAACCATTCAGCAAAGTGGGTGCCCTCTAGGTGGCGACCCCTCATGCCGTGAGGGCACAGCCATGCTAAAGAAGTCAAGCCAACTTTGAAACGGTTTATTGGTCATGGCCGAGATTCATATTTCTGCCTTAGAGAGCTGTTGTCTCTTTACAGTGCCACAGTGCCTAGCTTTTCTCGGGAGCCTTGGCATTTCAGGAGAGGTTTGAGCAGACTCTGGATGGTCTACACTCGGTTAACCATTTTCCAGCCATCTGGGGGCAGGGCTTTGGTGCCTTCCGTAGCCCTCCTCATCTCTCTCCCAAAGCCTGATAACGCCAGGCTGCCTTGCTCTGGTTTTTATACCCTTCCGTACCAGTTCACAGATTCATGGTCGTGGTCTTGAAACCATTCAGCAAAATTCTAGGTAGCAACCCCTCATGCCCTGAGGGCACATCCGTGCTAAAGAAGTCAAGCCAACTTTGAAACGCTTTATTGGTCATGGCCGAGATTCATATTTCTGCCTTAGAGAGCTGTTGTCTCTTTATAGTGCCACAGTGCCTAGCTTTTCTCGGGAGCCTTGGCATTTCAGGAGAGGTTTGAGCAGACTCTGGATGGTCTACACTCGGTTAACCATTTTCCAGCCATCTGGGGGCAGGGCTTTGGTGCCTTCCGTAGCTCTTACTTCCGGGGCCTCCGACAGGTAGCTCGTGAGTTATCGGTTAGCTTGTATGCCTCCTAGAAGACCCAGGAAAATATTGCAAAAGGAAAGGCTCTGTCCTTTCTTCCCCCCCTTAAGTTTTTATTTTACAGGGTTTTCCTCTGTGCTGCTTAGCAGGTAGCTTCATTTCTAGCTCTTCCAAGTCCCTCCCTGCTTTGCTTCTAGGACACAACAGAACTTGGTAACGGTGTTGGGGATGGAGGTCAGGGAAGTAGCTTGTTTTCTTTTCCCCATTACTCAGAAGTGGCTGTCGGTAAAAGAAGTGGTTGGCCACCTCTGTCCTAGCTCCTTGCAGAAACGGGTACAGCCCAGCTTCTTAGTGGGCTGAAGCTAACAGGTATTATTTCTGTCTTGGGATGGGAGGTAAAACTGCAGCATTGAGGCAGATCATGCCCATATGCCCATATGCCCTCGCTCCTGAAGTCTTGCTGGGACTGAAAACAAAAACTCCTCCGTCTTCTGAGGATGCCTCCTTCTAGGCCAACCTTGTGCACTTTGCCCCAAGTCCTGGCCAGTCACTGCTTAGTGCTCCACTTGTCAAGTTTCTGTACCAAAACAGGAGTCCCTTGAGACAGCCTGGGGGGGGGAGGGGCTGGACGACCCAGCTGCATGTTACCGGCTAAATATCAGGAGAAACTTCCTAACTGTAGGAGTGGTTGAGGAGTGGAACAGTCTGCCTCGGGAGGTGGTGGATGCTCCTTCGCTGGACGTTTTCAAGCGGAGGCCGGACGACCATCTTTCGGGTATGTTGTAGGTATGCAGGGCTATCTTTCGGCTGTGCTCCTGCAGAGTGCAGGGGGTTGGTCTAGATGACCTGCAAGGTCCCTTCCAACTCTAACATTCTATGATTCGATGTCTGCCGAGGCTCAGCAGGTGGGAAGGGGCGTCTTCTGCACCCACCAGTTTCCTCCAGGAAATTCAACCCCCTCCAGCAGGCTCTGTTCTGCTTTTTAGGAGAAAGTAACCTTTATAAACCATGTGGGTGTCTGTGGGGGATTTATAGCGCAGGACCAGCAGACAAGAGATGAGTTAAGCCCCTGCCTCCTGATGGTGCCGTGCAAAAGCCCCTCTTGGCTCTTAGGGTTGGATCCACACTAAATGTTCCATCAGCAGAACACAGATCCTCCCTCCTCCCCTCTGCAGCCCTTTGATTTCCCTGAAATGTTGTTGGGGGGGGGGCGAGGGGAGGGACAGGTGACCTCCCTCGAGGAGGAACAACACGCGGGGAAGGGGGGCCTGCAGCAGGAAGAGGCCTCAGTGGGAACGGCCGATCTAGACTGGATCCAACCCTGAAGCGCCTTCTGTAATGTTACACGAGAGACATCGAACTAGGAAGCTCGAGTTTCCCTTGCAACCTCTTGCTCCACTCTCAGTTCCCCAGAACGTTCTGTCTGACGTGGGGAACAGATAGTCACCAGGATTCATTTTGCTGAGAGTTCCCAGTCAGCAGATCCACTCACCAGCAGAAACCCCCCCCACACACACACACACAAGGGAGCTTGCTGGATGAGTCTGTCTGGAGCCCTCCCTCCGACGACACAGCGAGTAAGAACAGTTTAGTCCAGTGCTTCTCAAACTGTTTGAAACAGGAGCCCGCTTCTAAAAGCACAGCAGGTTACAGGCACTCACTCACAAGGAAATCCGTGCTACTCCCTAGCCCTTGCGAACAGTTTCCATGCTTAGTATGAATAAATATATGGCATTATTGAGTGAGCGGCTGTGTTTCATGGCCATCCTGCGCTTTCGGCAGGGGGCAAACCCAAACGTGCCAGAGAGCCTCCCAGAATCTCCAGTTTTCCCTGTTCCTCTTCCCCATCCTTGGCCTCCTAACCGACTTCTGGGTCCCAACCTACAGTTTGAGAGCCACTGGGTTAATCGTTAGAAGAAACCAAGGAAAGAGCGGTGAGGCCGCTGATGGTTAGAAGCACAGAGCTGGGAGGGGCTTCGAGGGTCATCTAGTCCAACCCTTCCTGCACAATGCAGGATATTCACAGCTACTTCCCACCCACCACCCCAGTGACTCCTGGTCTCTGCCCAGAGGAAGACAGGAAGGCCTCCAGGATCCCCGGGCCAAACTGGCAAGGAGGAAAATTCCTTCCTGACCCCAAAGGGGTGATCAGCATTTCCCCGGGGGGGGGGGCGTGTAAGAGAGGGCCACGAGAGCCAAGCACCGGCTCACCCCTTCCTGCCCTCCTTCTCACGATCTGCCTAAATTCACCGATGCAGACATGGCTGTCAGGTGGCCAGCTAGCCTCTGCTTAAAAACCTCCAAGCAGGAGGGCCCGCCCCCTCTCCCACGGAGGCCTGTTAC
The DNA here is from genome assembly GCF_001447785.1 of Gekko japonicus. Taxonomy (NCBI): domain Eukaryota; kingdom Metazoa; phylum Chordata; class Lepidosauria; order Squamata; family Gekkonidae; genus Gekko; species Gekko japonicus. The sequence goes on from NW_015167664.1 coordinate 19,664, forward strand.
GCTGAGGAACTGCTTCGGCTGTCAGGAAGTTCTTCCTACCGTTTAGCCGACTTGCTATGGTGCTATGGTGGTGATGGTTTGGGGCCCAAAGGAGGCTGGTTGCCTTCCCTGGAAACAAGGGAATGCCAGGAGGAAAACGAGATCGGCTGACCCCTCCCCTTGCTTAGCTCTGCTGACCCCATCCGTATTCCGCCTCCCCCCCATGAACTACTTTTTGCAGCTCAGTTGCACCTCCTGGGATGGGGCCAAGGGGGCGTGGCTCAGTGGAAGAGCCTCTGCTTGGCATGCAGGAGGTCCCCCCCCCATCTCCAGTTAAAAGGGCTGTAGGTCATGTGACAGACCTCTGCCTGACACCCTGGGGAGCAGCTGCCAGTCTGAACAGACAATCCTGCCTTGGATAGACCGCTGGTCTGATTCAGGATAAGGCAGTCTTGTGTATGTGAGCGCAGATCCCCAGGCTCAAGTTGTGCTTTGACTCAGGAAACGGTATCTTTGGGGACAGCATCTGATCATCTTCTAATTAAGTAAAAGGGGGGTTCTCATCAAAATAATGGACATGGGTTGCCTGCCCCCCCCCAGGTATCGAAGTGTAAGATAAGAACGGCATCATGAGAAACATGGGGGGTTGGGGGCCCCAAAAGGCCACAGCAGTGGGCCAGAGGGCATCCAGGTGCCAGACCTTGATGATACAATTCTCTCGCGATAGATATTAAAGAAACAGTTGAAGCATCCTTTTTCTTGAGGAAATACTTTTTAATTATTTTATATTGGTGCTTTTGTCCCTAAAAAAACAAAACGAAACAAAAAAAGACCGTGGTGCTTTTGTCCCTAAAAAAACAAAACAAAACGAAACAAAAAGAGACAGAGAGGGAGATAGAAAGAAAAAAAGATTTACAGGTAAAAAATACTCGGGCACATATATACTATATACAGACCATCAAAACACACGTCATGGTACGCCTAGAAAAAGTGTGTCTCCCCCCCCACACACACCCCTTTTGCTTTAATACCTTCTCCCCTCTTCCCATAGATGAAAAAAAGTCATCCGGTAGGGACAGGAATCAGTTTGGCTTTCAGGCTAAAATATATATAAAAAGAACGAAAGATACAAAACGAGAACTGGAAGGCAGGGGGTGAAGGGATATATTCTTTGGTTTCTCATATTTAACGGAAGTTTCTGTTCAGAAGAGAGAAGCCCTCTCTTTTGCTCTGATGCTTGGAGGCGGGGCACCGGAGGAAGTCGAGGAAGGGAATGTTGCTTTGTGTCTCTCTGTGGCTGGGTGCTGGTAGCCCCCGGTCCACGCATCGGGAGGGCTTGGAGGTGGAACCCCGTTCAAATACTGACCGGGGAGTCTCTTTCTAAAAACAGGAGAAAAACCTCAAGTCTGGGTCCTATACTCTTTTTCAGCTTCTAGAATACGGACTGTTTCCACTGATTTCCCCTTCCTCTAGAGACTTCCTCATGTAGGGTTGCCAACCTCCCGCTGGTGGCTGGAGATCTCCCACTATCACGACTGATCTCCAGGCGACAGAGATCAGTTCACCTGGCTGCTGCGGAAGGTGGACTCTATGGCATTATACCCCACTGAAGTCCCGCCTCTCTCCAAACCCCGCCCTCCCCAGGCTCCACCCCCAGAATCTCCAGGTCCTTCCCAACCTGGAGCTGGCAACCTCACCCCCACTTTACCCTGCTTTGGGGTGCACAGAAGGCAGGCTGGAAGGAATGGGAATGCTGCTCCCCCCGTTCATGTGAGATCAGGGCCAAGCCAAAGATCCCCCAACGTAAGGCATTTAAATGTTACGCAGACATGGGCTGTACATTTAAAGAGAGCCGAGAGTGGTATGGTCAAAGTGTGGTTGCCTTTGAGGTGTGCATGCTTTTTCTTGTCATCCCTGATGACCTTGGTGAATCGAGTTTTTGAAACCTTACCAAAACCTGTTTATCGGAGGAGACAGAGGTGACGACACCTCCGTCCTCATCAGCTTTGAGACTTGGGGGTGGGGAGACTGCCTGGCTCCAACCTGAGGTCTCCCCAAACCGTCGGAGCACTGACTTTGCCGGATCTGTTGCATCCGAGGAATACTTCTCTGACCCACACGCTTCTATGCTCCACATAGGATCCTGCTATTTGACTTTGGACCGGGAAAATCTGGTCCCTGAGTCATTTTGGTGATATGACCTGAGACGAAGGAAGGAGGGGATGAGCCATAGACAGAGCCAGAGCACGTATTCATTCCCCAGGATCTTCACTTAAGCAGGTCTTGGGTAAAGTGCTGTAGGAAAGCCCAAGACCCTAGAGAGCGGTCTTTTTCAATATATATATATATATATATATATATAGCTGTGTGGTTAGCTGACACAGCTTCTCCCATCAAAGTGCGGCCAAGAGGTGCACCTGTCTGCCTTTGATTCAGCTCACGGGCCGCCTGGCCTGCAGGGTGGGGGAACAGCATCACAGAGGGTTGCAACGTGCAACCTGGACTCCATTCCCTCCACATCCCTGTCAATCTACCCTTTTCTAGTTGCTTTGCGGCATGCCAGGAGCTCTAACCATTACAGCAGGTGTGTGGCTGGGGTGGAGGGAGTTGGATGGCATGGCCCCGGGGAAGGGGGACGGGTGGGAATCCTTGCGGCTTCCTGCAGTGTGAGGAGATTTCAGGGTACGTGGGCGTTTGGGCCCGCAACCTGGTCCCCCTCTGCTTGCCGCTTCCTTTCCCACACATTACGGAGTACAAAAGGCGGATCTGGTGTCCGTACCATGCAGTTGGACATGACTTGCACGTTCTCTTCCGCGCCCGTGCACTGGGAGCCTGATTCTGACTGGGGCCATGGCACGTGTGGACAAGGGGTTCGGCATTCATCCCTGTGCCATTTTTCCAACCTGAAACGGTCCAGGGGGGGGTCTGCTATTTGGCTTGCTGGGGACACCTATAGGTTTCTCCGGTGGGTCAAACAGTGCCTCTGCGGGACCCTGAAAAAGTGTGTAATGGTACTTAAGTGCAATTTGACCACATGCCACGACCTTGCTGGTGTAGCACGGGGCCATTGGAGAGGTATGTTCGGAACTGTTAAGCACAGAGAAGCTACCGGGGCAGGAGTTCTTACAGGGCAGGCTATGCGCATATCCACAAATAGAAAGCTTCTATTGCATTGTGGCCTGTGAGCGGCTTCTTCTCGGTCGTCCTTCATGCCTAAGGGCTGTGACTGTAGGATGGGAAGTAATGGAAAGAGCCCAAGTTTGAGGTCAGGAATGTGTGTGTGCATCTTCCCAGCCGGGCTTCAGGTGAGCAAGATGTTTCCCAAGTGGGAGGCTAAAGGTGTGAATGAGCCTAGGGCCGCTTCTTTCCCTGCTGTGTACTTACTGGCAGAAGATACTTTTAGTCCTACCAGTCTGCACAGCAGGAGCAGCCTGGAGCAAAAGAGGCAGGGGCAACCCTCGCATTCTCCGAAGACCCCACCTGCCATTCCCACGGATCTTGCAGGAAGCACCCACAAACAGGAGTCGAGATCCTCGCCAGCTTAAACCCAGGCCTCTCGGCCTACAAAATCCAGGCGTGACGGACATCAGCCCAAAAAAGCTTTTCTGCACGGGGTGGAGAAAAACGTGTGTGTGATCGAAAAGGACCCTAGATAGGCTGCCGTGTCAAAAGACTCTGGAACAGTGGGCTGCAGGCTCAGAGTTACCCTCAAGCTGTGGGGCGGCCCTCTCACAGGCAGAGGGCCCTGGGGAAGAGGCACTTCGGAACGAGGCTTACCAAGAGGGCTGGTTTCAGTGCGGTCCTTTGTGTGGGGAGAACAGGAGACATCAGGAGCTCCTGAGTTTGCTCCACCAGCTGAGAGGGTGGACGGAATGACTCGACTTCCTCTCCAGCCCATTCCCATCCTTCATCCATCACCATCTGCCCAACCCCTTCCTGAAGCCCAAAGCTCATTCATGAGGTCTGAGTCTGCACAGCAGATGCAGTTTGGTACCAAGAGCTGCCCTGAAAGTCACCAGCTGGGGTTGGGTTTTTTTCTCCGCAGAGACCCCCGCCCCCCCAATCCCCAACCATCGGTTATTGAGTCCAGCCCGGTAGGAGCTACCTTTGTTACTTCTCGTACCAGTCTGGTTTCAGTTAGAAGAGAAACCCTGTCATCACCACAGCCATAGGGCCGCCACCCCTACTAGGACAGGGTGTTAAGGAACTGGTTCTCCCCCGCCAGGGAGTTCAGCATGGAGCTCATATCCCCCACGGCCATGTTGGCCGGGACGCCAGGCGGGGGACTGGGGCAGATGGCCTCGGCTTCGTCCAAGATGGCCGTGAAGTCCAAGTGGGTGTTCTCCAAGTCCAGAGTGTCCAGGCTGTTGGACACCTGTTCCTCCGGCAGGTAAGAGAAAGAGTCTGGCTTCAGGCCCTCCAGCCCAGGGGCGAAGGCCCCCCCCGGATCCTCGGCCACGCAGCTGGACGGGGGGTTACGCCTTTGGTGGGCGCCCATCAGCTTCTGCCCGGCACCTTTGCCCAGCTGCATGTGCACCTGGCTGGAGTAACACACCTCCTCGGGGCCATGGAGAGGGGGCAAGCGCATCATCCGGCGGGGGCTGGCGTCGCTGGAGGGTTCGCAAGAGGGGCTCCCTTGGTAGCTCAAGCTGCTCTGCCGACTCAGTGGCTTGGGTCCACCGGGCGGGTGCGGGACCATCCCCGGGTTGTAACACTGGCTGCTGGGACCGGAAGATGCTTTGTTATCCATCACTTGGGGGGGCCTGGTGGGGTAGTTGGAGTACTTGGGGCCGGGGTACGGCTGGCACTGCCCGCCCTCCATCCCGTCCACGCCCATTAGGACATCGCCGCCCGGTTGCGGCTCGCCCCACATCAGAGCTTGCTGCGACTGCACGTAACTCCGCACCATCATCTCCTTCACGTGCAGCATCGGGGTCTGGGTTCTCCTGCCCGGGGCTTGCCCCATGCCGAAGCAAGGGCCCTGCTGGCTCTCCGGCGGGTACTCGCCGCCTCCACACATCGGCTGCGCTTGGCCGAAAGGCAGGTGCTTCATCCCTTGGCAAGAGGTGAGGGCCGGGGTGGCCGCTGGGAACTGCTGCTCGGCCTTGATGTGCAGCTGGCCGAACTGGAACGCCCCCCGCTGTCCTTCACTGCCCGGCTCCACGCCCATGTGCTTGGCATCGGGGACCGGGAACTGGGTAGAGTGGCACTGCACCATGCCCGCAGGGGGCAGGGGATTCATCCCTGAGCTGTTGCCATCCCACTGCCGTGCCGGGTGGAACGCTGGGTTCATCTGGCAGGGAGGCTGGACGTAATCCGGCTGCTCAAAGCTACCCTCGAGCTGCCCGTGGCTGCCCGGACTTATCTGCAAGTCAGCCATCGCCCGGGGGGTGCCCCTAAGGGCCGCGTCACTTTGGAGTTCCATGCTCACCGTTTGGCACGGGTAGTTTTGTTCCGGGTAGCCGAGGTATGGTTCTATCTCGAGCAGTTCTGGCTCTCCGGCCAGGCCGCCGCTCTCCATGGCCGCGCTCTCCAAAAAGACATTTTCGCTAATGCTCGGCGGCCTTGGGGAGAAGAGGTGGCGCTGCAGGTTGGCGTCGGAGCCCCCGACAGGCTGCCCGCTTCCTCTGCCCATGCCGGCCGGGCTCATGTTGCTGAGACTTTTGAAGCGTTGCACTCTGGGAACCGGGTGCGCCTCACCCACCGTCTGAGAGGGATCGCTGGCCCGGCGGGTGTTGTGATTCGGCGCTAGGTGGGGGTGGAGGATGCCAGTGCTGTAACTGTGGTACTCATTGGCGCTGTGCCTCCGCATGAAAGGAGGGGGGGCGGAGCCCGAATACTCTCCAATGAAGCCCGGCTGACACGCCCTTTCCATGTTGGGTAGCGGAGTCGGAGGCAGCCCGCCTGTTGCTGCAGCATACTTGGCCTTGAGACGGTACTGCTGGGCTGGCGTTAGGTTCCCCAGCCCCGGAAGACCCCCGCAGTGGCTGGCGTTGCTGGAGCGCCTGGAGGCATCGGGAGAGATGGCGTCATACCCATCGGGGGGGCCTAGCCCGTTGGGGGCTCCCCCTCCCGGCAGATACGGAGACACCACGGAGGAACGGCGGCTGACGGTGTAGGCTGAACTGACGGTGCTGGTGGTGCTTCCGCGGCGCTCCCCTGGTACGGGCAAGGAGGGCAGGTCACCGGACGACAGCTCCATGATGCGCCGATGCGAGACAGCGGAGGGTGGCCCGCACAGGCCGGACATCTCTCGAGGGGGGCCTGTGAAGAAGCAGAACAGACAGGCTGCCAGGAGAGAGAGCAGAGACACAAACTGAAGCTGCAGTAGGCGAAGCCGCAGGGCTCTTTTTGTAGCAGGAACTCCTTTGCATATTAGGCGACACACCCCTAATGTAGCCAATCCTCCAACAGCTTACAGAGCTCTTCTTACAGGGGCTACTGTAAGCTCTTGGAGGACTGGCTACATTAGGGGTGTGTCGCCTACTAT
>NW_015167664.1:26446-43970 GCF_001447785.1 Gekko japonicus
GTTTTGCCAACAATTTCAATTATTATTATTATTAATAATAATATTATTACAGGAAAATCACCAATTTGGATCTTTTATCTACACTGAAATTTTTATTACGGTAGATATTGAATTTTAATGTTTTGTATTTTTATGACATTACGCCTAGAGCTAGGATAGGGTTATGATGATGAGGATTATTGTGATTATTATTATTGTTGTTGTTGTTATTATTATTAATATTAATATTATTATTGTTGTTGTTGTTATTATTATTATTGTTATTATTATTATTATTAATAATAATAATCACAATAATAATCACAATATTCCTCATCATCATAACCCTATCCTAGCTCTGGGCGTAATGTCATAAAAATACAAAACATTAAAATTCAATATCTACTGTAATAAAAATTTCAGTGTAGATAAAAGATCCAAATTGGTGATTTTTCTGTAATAATATTTGTCTCAATTCCAGACTCCCAGCCCCTTTTCTGGGTGGGGGGAAAGGGAACTCAGGACATAAAGGGGGGGTGGGAGAGAAAGAAGGGTGCCAGCCAATGAGGTAGTCGTTGCTGCCCTCAACCAAAAACCTGGCCGAACATCTCTGCCTTACATGTGCTGTGGAATTGCATAACTTGGACGCTAGTGTGGCTCCCTTGAACAATTTGAGATCGGCTTTACAGTATACAAGTTAAAGAGTGGTTCTGGATAAAAGCTTCTTGTGAATATAACACTTGTCAAAGTCGATACGATTTCGATGAAGACCAGTCCTGAAATGAGATCCAACCTAGGCAACTCATCAGTCGCAACGTCTATGAAGTCACAGTCTTTTTGAAACTGCAGCCACAACTACAATTTCAACTTGTGACACTGAGACTGCCGCCACGACTGTTTCTTTGCTTATCGGGGCTGTGCAAACCATTCTTGGTGACAATTACAGATTGGAAGTTTAAAACTGATGAAAGTTAAGTATAAGGCAAATTTTGATCTATTGTACGAATTTATTAATTTAGCTTATGGTGGAGCACACATGTGCAATAAGTATTGTTTTACCCAGTGCTCTTGTCTATTGTCCCAATTCATACATGGCATTCCCTGTTTTGTGTTTGGCTAGAACAGCGGCGAGTGTCAGCCGTGTTGTTCCGCACTCTGCCATTCGGTGGAAGGCTCCTTGCGGGATTTGTTTTGTTATCTTCAGCTATCCAAGGGTTGAAAACCTCATTTTGTTTACATGAAAGTTTGGGGATCCAAGCCAGCGAACAGCATATTTATTTATTTTCACCACCTTTCTTCCTAAAGGGGAGGCAAAGTGGCTTTCTCTCCTCCTCCCTTTTATCCTCACAACAGCCCTCGGTTAGGCTGAAAGCATGTGGCTGGCAGAAGGTCACCCAGCCAGCTTCCAGGGCAGACTGGGGATTCACACCTGAGTCTCCCGGATCCCAGCCCATTCCTTTAACCACTACACTGCACCCACCACACCTGGACAGAGAATCCAGGGGGGAAACCTGAACAACTGGATTGTTACAACATCCCTACTGTCTAGCTTTTGGGCTTCCACCCGGCCTTGCCCACATACCTGCTCCGGAGATGGAAGGCAGCTTGACTCCCTTTCCCGACAAGGGTTTGCGCATCTGCTTGAGCTTGTCGATGCGCAGGTTCTCCAGCTTGCGCAAGGCCGACAGCCCTGAGGTCCCCATGGACTCCGAGGGTTCCTCCAGCGCCGACAGGTCCTCCAAGCTGCCGCCTGTGTTGGCGTTCATCTCCACGCCGCTGTCGTTGTTGTTGGCGCTGCCCAAGGGAGAGCGCTCGCTGCTGCAGGACGACTGGCCCCCAGGGCTGGGCTGCGGTTTCTGGGGTGGTGGAGGGGCGAAGCACAGACACAGTCATGGTTAAAGGGATTGTGGCTAGTGACTCACCGTGGCTCCCCGTCTTAATTCCCTCCCACTGCACCCAAAGAGTCGCACAAGATTACATTTTGAACAGGGCCGCCAGCTCTAATTGGTAGTTTAACGAACTAAACTTTTAGCCAGCTAACAGTGGGAGTGCTTCTAATGTCCTGGCCCCACTGGTGGACCTCCTGATGGCACTGGTATTTCTGGCCACTGTGTGATACAGAGTGTTGGACTGGATGGGCCTTTGGCCTGATCCAACATTGGCATCTCTTATGCTCTTATGTAACTGAAGGGGCCAATTGCAACTGGTTGGGATAAACTTTAGGGAGTGGGGCAACTAATTAAGACAAGTTAAGGCTGCCGTTTCCCCAGCTCGACTAGATCAGGGAACTCTTTCCATATCAACCAACCGACCCAAGGAAGTCAATTAATTAATTAATTAATTATTGTATGGCATTGTGTGTAGAACAGCCAGGAGATCCTAAGATCGTCTGGCAGCTGCAAGTTCTAGCTCTTATGCTACCGGTGAAGGAGACTTGTTTTTAGGGGCTGAGAGCTCTGAAAGAACTGTGACTGACCCAAGGTCACCCAGCCGGCTTCAGGTGGAGGAGGAGTGGGGAAATTGAACCTGGTTCTCCAGATTAGAGTCCGCTGCCCTTCACCACTACACCATAACTGGCTCTCCCCAGAAAGTCAGTTTGTTGCAGTCTGCAGGGTTGCCAGCTTCAGCTACGGAGATTTCTGGGATGATGCCTGGGGATGGGCAGCACTTGGGGAGGGAGCCCGGCAGGGACGTGATGCCATCCAATCCACCCTCCAAAACTGCTGCCTCTTCCCCAGCGGAGCTTTTATCTCTCTCGTCTGGAGATCCGTTGTAATTCCGGGAGAATGCCGCAGTTCCCACACTGAGGCTGATAACCTTCGTGGCAAGAGGATTTCAGGGCATGTTCCAAGACGCCCAGGAGACCCTTATACTAATGGATTAGGAGTCATTCCCTCTTCCCGGAGAATCCTGGGGATGATCATTCTGTCGGGAAAGCTACGGGTCAGCGCCACCCCCACCAGACTCCCCTTCCCGGGACACCTTGGGAGAGGCGTGACGGTCAAACCGGTACAAAAATAAATGTAAGTTTGGCACATAGGTAAGCCCTCCCTTCTCGTGGATCACTCGTCAGCCACGCCGGGCCCCACTAGTGCATCACATAAACCTCGGATAAAACAGCCCATTTCCTTAACAATCCATGACGTTGTTACCCCAGCGTTTAGCTTTTGCCTTAAAAAGCAGTGAAACACTCTCCCTGCCCACCTGGTTCAAAGTGGAGGCTGGACTCGGTGACAACATAGTGGCCTGGATCCTGTAATACCTTTGCTCTGTGGCCCCTGTCCTCTGCCATGAAGCCCGTTTCCTCTGCCACCGGGCACTTCTGCTTGCACCAGACCCCAGGGTCCTTCCATGAGCTGCACAGTGCCCAGCATGCGAGGAACACACTGCCCACCGGAGGATTACCCTCGCAGCAGCCCCCGGCTGGAAACGTGGAGCCCAGGCAGAGGTCTCAAGCCAAAAGCTCTTAAAACAGGACTTTTATTTATTTATTTATTTATTTATTTATTTATTTGGTTCAATTTCTATCCTGCCCTTACTGCAAGCGGCCTCAGGGTGGGTTACGCCAATCACGTAAAACAATAAAATCAAGAATAAAACTATAAACCTAACCCTCAAATGATGGCGATCAAACTACATCACAGCTATTACACCAGTTTGGTGTAGTGGTTAAGTGTGCGGACTCTAATCTGGGAGAACCGGGTTCGATTCCCCCACTCCTCCACTTGCACCTGCTGATGTGACCTTGGGTCAGTCACAAGCTCTGGCAGTTTGTGTCAGAGTTCTCTCAGCCCCACCCACCTCACAGGGTGTCTGTTGTGGGGAGGGGAAGGGAAAGGAGTTTGTAAGCCGCTCTGAGACTCCAAGTGAAGGGCGGGGTATAAATCCAATCTCCTCCTCCTCCTCCTCCTCCTTCTGTGCCCTGATGTTAAACAATTAAAGGCAGAAGCAGCTAGATCCCAAAAGGGATTTCAGATTATAAGTACCCTACCTTGGATAAACCAAGGTGGTTAACCGTTCTGTGTCCTCAAAAATTGAAGACCATGGTACAGATGGTACCAGGCACACACACACAAAAAAATTCCCTATTCTCTCTTATGAAAGAATACTGGATTAAACACCCTGGTCAGTCAACAGGCAACACAATAGTACATGCACCTATATTTTGGCTTGACGCTGGGGGACAAGAACAGGCAGGCCACTCTAAGTGTTGCCTCCCAGCCACCAACCTCCCTTATTGATGGAAGTGGCCTTGATTTAAATCGATCCGCAGTACTTACCAAGTTAGAGTCAGGCACCACTAGCTTGCCCTCTTCCTTCCTGCCCTCACTATCCCTCTCTTGCTTCATGTCTCCGTGGAGGGCCAGCATCCGGCTGCTGGGCACCGTATCGCCGCGGTGCTTCTTGGTGACGTGAGCATCCGGCCCGTGCACCGTCTTGACGTGCTTGCGCAAAGAGCTGGGGTCCGTGTAGCGCTTGGTGCAGCCGGGGATCTTGCAGACGTAGGGTTTCTGCCGGAGCACCAACGAGATCGTCAGAACCTTTTGATGAGCTTCAGAGAACGCATGAACCCTCATGGTCAACCGGCCTCTGAATGATGCATTGGGTGGCTACCGTACCACAAGATGCAGTGTGTCAGCCCTGACCTGGATAGCCCGGGCAAGACTGATCTCATCAGATCTTGAAGCTAAGCAGGGCTGACCCTGGCAGGTATTTGGATGGGAGACCTCCAAGGAATCCCAGGGCTGGGACGCAGAGGCAGGCAACAGCAGGTCACTTCTCTGAACGTCCAAGCCCCACTAGGGGGTCACCAGAAGTCTATCATGACTTCCAGGCATGCACACACACAAACACACACACAAGACGCTCCCTCCCAAAGATGCAGCGTGTCAGAAGCAAACTACACATTGCAGCTGCCATAGGTTTGACTCATAGCTATCAATACCATTTTACAGAGGAATCTGACCATTCAAAAAAAAATGCCACGAGGAGCTGATACTGATTGGTGGGGGGAACCACAGAATCATAGAGTTGGAAGGGACCTCCAGGGTCATCTCGTCCAAACCCCTGCACAGTGCAGGAAATTCACAAATACCTCCCTTCATACACACACACACACACACACACACACACACACACACACACACACAGTGACCAATGGTCCCTCTACGCTGTGGAGCCTTGTGAGCAAAAATTCTACTTTGTGAGCTGCTGACATTAAAGTTGTGAGCGAGTGACTTGGCTCCTGCATAAATTAGTTTCCTCTGGAGCCATCCTTCCTGAGCTGAGACAAAAATGTGTGAGCCGGAGGCTAAAAAGCTGTGAGCTAGCTCACACTAACTCAGCTTAGAGGGAACACTGCCAGTGATCCCTGCTCCATGCCCAGAATGGCAACAAAAAACCCCTCCAGGATCCCAGGCCAAACTGGCCTGGAGAACAATTGTTTTCTGACCCCAAAGTGGCGATCAGCATGTCCCTGGGCGTGTGAGAAAGGGCCACAAGAGAACTAAGCACTGACTCATCCCTCCCTGCCCTCCCCTCTCATGATCTGCCCGAGTTCACAGAACCAGCACTGCTGTCAGATGGCCATCTAGCCTCTGCTTAAAAACCTCCAATGAAGGAGAGCCCACCACCTCCCGAGGAAGCCAGTTCCACTGAAGATCCACTCTAACTGTCAGGACGTTCTTCCTAATGTTTAGCCGAAAACTCTCTTGATTTAATTTCAACTCATTGGTTCTGGTCCGACCTTCTGGGGCAACAGGAAACAACTCCGTACCATCCTCTGTATGACAGCCCAGGCGCTCTTGTTCCCCCCTGTGCCTTTTCAAGTACCAAAACAGCCAAGAGTGGTGTTTTTTTTAATGGTCAAATTCCTATGTAAAATCGTATTAGTGGCCATGGGTTAAACCCGTAGCAACCATAACATGTCGTTTGGCTCTCCGTTAACAGTGCAGTCCTGGGCAGAGTTACACCTTCCCAACTTCAACAGATTTACGATGGCTCAAGTGGTTAAGACGCTGAACTGCAGGCCGTGGAAGGTCAGTAGTTCAGCAGTTCAAGACCCGGGTGCCGCATGACGGAGTGAGCTCCCATCTCTAGTTCCAGCTCCTGCCAACCTAGCAGTTCGAAAGCAAGAAATTGCAAGTAGATAAATAGGGACCACTTCAGTGGGAAGGTAACAGCGTTCCGTGCACCTTGGTGTTTAGTCATGCCGGCCACATGACCACGGAAACGTCTTCGGACAGCGCTGGCTCTTCGGCTTTGAAACGGAGATGAGCACCGCAACCCTAGAGTCGGATTCGACTGGCTGTCGAGCAAGGGAACCTTTACCTTTTAACTCTGCTTCAGCTGGCGCTATACAAGAGCATTCATTAAGTGGGTCTACTCAGCATCCTGCTCAGGTCTATTCAATGGGGCCTACTCCTGGGGAAGCATTCCCAGGATTGCACTGTAGGTCACCTTCCTAAAGCAACTTAGATGTGGGACTATCTTCCCCTGCCTGCAGGTCAGGGCTCGCCTCTCCGCGTCACTCCCTCCAACACTGTACAGATAAAATAAGGACACTCATGTATTGACAGCGCCCCGCTTCTCATATATTAAGGGTGCCACCCTTCACATTTCTAGAGGCGCTTCTCCACCCGCCGTACACTTTATTCAAGTCACCCGTTACAGTCTGTATTGCACACCTTTAGGAAACAGGACCGAAAGGTTTCCTTGCAAAAGAAAAGACCGCTTAATCTCCCAATGGATCTGGTTAGACTTAGCTGAAGCTCAAGCAACATTAACTATCTGGAGAGGTGTTACTGGGTGGGGGCGGGACGGCAGCAAAGGCACTGCTATTTCGTGTCCTTGCATTTCCGTTTCCATGCGTACACCAAAGAAAGCCCTGCTAGTGACCTACGGTGCGATCCTGGGAATGCTTTCCCAGGAGTAGGCCTCATTGAATAGACCTGAGTAGGATGCTGAGTAGACCCACTTAACGATGGCTCTTGTATCGTGCCAGCTGAAGCAGAGTTACGCCCTTCTAAGGCTGTTGAAGTTGGGAAGGCGTAACACATCGACTCCTTCCCACTCGGACAGTCAGTTTCTAGTGACCCAGGGGAGGAGACTGAATCATGAAGAACTCTCGCGCACATGGATGCATGCAACCTTCTTGGAAAGCCTCTCACAAAATTGCCCCCCCATAAGGGAAAAAATCAGGATAAAATTGAGACAGTGATTTAAACAGGGACAGTGATTTACCAGTGCCCAATACCTGGAAACAAGGGTTATCCCTGGTAAATTGGGGCCGCTGGAGCATACGCCATACCTCATTGGAATGTGTCCGGTTCTGGTGCTTGGCCCGGTCGGAGGCGTTGGAGAAGGCCTTATTGCAGCCCTCGTGCTCGCAGACGTAGGGCTTCTCGCCCGTGTGGGAGCGCAAGTGGGTCTTGAGGTTCTCCAGACGTGAGTAGGCCTTGTTGCATCCTTCGAACTGTAGGGCGACAGGGGGTGATGGTTGGTGGGGCAGAAGGGAAGACCCCCTAGGAGGGCCTCTGTCTCGCTTCCAGCCCCAATGCAGAGCTTCCTTCTCCACACTCGTAGCTTTGCACCCGCCTTCCCACAAGGCCTCCAACCCTGCCCATTCACAACCAACAATGCCATCCTCAACAGAGTTCCAGTCTTCTACGTCCACTGAAATTAATGGTGGGCTTAGGGTGACACTGCAGGTCACCCAAACGTGACTCATTGGCCATATAACAGAGTGGTGAGGGGGCAATGCTCCCTCTAAGCTGTGGAGTCTAGCGTAGAGGGGCGAGGGATGGCAGAGCTCTTGCATGTTTCAGAGTTGTTGCAACAGAGGACGTTTTGACCAGTGCAACCAGTTGAACAGCTCTGAGAAATGCTATGTGTTTATGCAGCCTTTCTGTGCAATGACATACTTATCTGCCCAACTCCAACAGGTACGGGAGCTCTGCCCTCCTTGGCTTACATTCACTGCAGTGCACGTTTTTTATTTGAGATTTTTTAAAATATAAATATATTTTTTATTGTTTGTTCAGTCTGTTACATCCAATATTTGTAGCTATATACAATTTCATCCCTTTCCTCCCTCCCTCCCTATCTTAGTCTTTTCACCCCAGCCACGGGCACAAAGTCTTAATCTTCCACTGAATGTCCTTTCTTTTTTCTTTCAGTATCCACTCTAGGTAGGTCTTCCATCTGGTCTTAATTTGCGATTAAGAATAACTCTCTTCCAATGCTCCCTCTAAGCTGTGGAGTCTTGTAAGCAAAAATTCTACTTTGTAATGCTTAAGAACACTTACGTTCATTTACATGTGATTGTTATGATCCTTTTATTTCAATTAGACTGTAGTTCCATGTATTGGTGACTGATTATTTTTTTTTTTGTCTCTGGGGAGTAACTCTTGCTTTTTGCCTGTGATTATTCCTCCTCGTTCCTATTTGCTGAACCATTTTCCAGATAGACAGCCTCCCCTCTCCCAAGATGCTTTTTTTTCCTGATAGAGAAAAACGGTTCCCAGAGCAAATAATATTCCCTTGGGGAGGAGCCAAGTTCTTTTTGAGAAACAGCTCACAGGGGGGAAAAGGTCTCTGTGCCCAGTATATACTTAGTCCAAACAGACAACACATTGCTGCTTTTAAGAAAATTAAAGATGTCTGGAGATATAATCTCAGGTCCCTTGCATTTCATCTAGTTGCACCCGAAGTAATCAATAAAGGCACAGGAGAAGAGACCCATCTCTTAATAAACTTGGGTTAGTCTACCTTCAAGTATTTGAGCATCCACAGAGTTAGTTTTAAACTTTCAAGTGTTGTTAGCCGCTCATTACAGCAGGGAGCGAGACCAACTTGGAAGAGAAGCAGTGTTCCTTCTAAGATGAGTTAGTGTGAGCTAGCTCACCGTTTTTTTTAGCCTCCGGCTCACACATTTTTGTCTTAGGAAGGATGGCTCCAGCGCAAACTCATTTATGCAGCAGCCCAATCGCTCGCTCACAGCTTTCATGCCAGTAGCTCACAAAGTAGCATTTTTGCTCACAAGACTCCACAGCTTAGAGGGAGCATTGCCCGTGATGGACACATACAACCGGCCAGCTACCGCCTCCATTGGCTTTCCCTGTGTTTTCCATTTGCAGGCCCAAAATACTAGAACTGATGCCGGATGTGGTGCGCTTGAGCTTCTCTCGTGCCAACCCTGCCTACCTCCCCAGGTACTCCCACTGGAAGCCAGCTAGCTGTTTTGGGGTCCCTCCATCCCACTTACTGTGCACTTGTGGGGCTTCTCTCCTGTGTGGCGCCTCATGTGGACGACGAGCATGTACTGAGCTTTAAAGGGCCGCTGCTCTCGTGAGCAGTCATGCCAGTGGCACACAAACTCCTTCTTCTCCCCGTGGATGTGTTCGTTGTTAATGTGCTGCAGCGGCAGGGGAGAGAAGCAATGCAAGGTTGGAAGCCGGCCATTCATTTGGGGGATGCATTCCCTTCCCTGATAGTTCAGTTAGGACAGGACCAGAAACTATGGGGTTGAAACTATGGGGTCCCCCCCCCAATTGAGGTAACCATGAGGGGAGGGGTAGTGGCTCAGTGGGAGAGCCTCTGCTTGGCATGCAGAAGGTCCCAGGTTCAATCCCTGGTATCTCCAGTTAAAAGGACCAGGCAGCAGGTGATGTGAAGACCTCTACCTGAGACCCAGGAGAGATGCTGCCAGTCTGAGTAGGCAATACTAACTTTGACGTACCCAGGGTCTGATTTGGTGTACGGCAGCGTCATATGTTCACGTGGCTTTTAATGCTTTTTAATACCCAAAGGGGTGGGGTGGTACCATGGTGAGAATGTTGGGCTTGGATCAAAGTGGCCTGAGTTCAAGTCTTTGCTCGGCCACAAAATCCACTGACTTGGGCTAAATCACTTGGTCTGCCAGTTCCCTCTCGGGTTACAACCAGGGACAAAGGGATGAGAAGGGCTGAGAGCTAGCTAGAGCCAGAAATGCAAAGGCTTCCTCTCTGGTCCTAGATCTGAGTGGCGGCGGCGGTGGCGGCAGCATGGGTGAGGGAGCGGAGGCTTTCCCCCATCCTTGCAGCTGCGGTCCATGGCCCCCTGGCGAGGGCAGCAAGGAGAGGGGTTGAAGTCCCTCCGTTTCCCCCGTCACTGCCCCTTGGGACCGAGGCAGGGTCCAGTGGTGCTGCGCCTGGAGGCCAACCTGAACCTGAGCCGTGGTAGCAAGGTCGGGAGGAGGCTCCCTGCCAACGCTGCTGCTCTGCACCTTCCCAGGGTCTCGTGGGAGGTGGCCTCTTTGGGGTGGCAGAATCGCTTGAGCGCTTATGAGAATGCAAAGGCTTCCTCTCTGGTCCTGGATCTGAGTGGCGGCGGCAGCGGCAGCACGGGTGAGGGAGCGGAGGCTTTCCCCCATCCTTGCAGCTGCGGTCCATGGCCCCCTGGCGAGGGCAGCAAGGAGAGGGGTTGAAGTCCCTCCGTTTCCCCCGTCACTGCCCCTTGGGACCGAGGCAGGGTCCAGTGGTGCTGCGCCTGGAGGCCAACCTGAACCTGAGCCGTGGTAGCAAGGTCGGGAGGAGGCTCCCTGCCAACGCTGCTGCTCTGCACCTTCCCAGGGTCTCGTGGGAGGTGGCCTCTTTGGGGTGGCAGAATCGCTTGAGCCAGAACTGACATAGGGGCAGGGGAACAGAGAACTTTGCGTCGGACCCGGAGACAAGGTGCTCAAGTCCTGGCCGTGCAAGACCGAGTCTCCGCGTCACCGCCCTGGTTTCCTGCAGCAGACCACAGAGAGGACACCTTGGCGTGACTTTCCCTGGAGGATCGCAGCAACCTCATCGCCTCATGAAGGCAGGCAGCTACCCTTATTAGAATCCCACTACGCTTCTGGTTCTTATCCTGATTTATTACAAGGTGAAGCAGGAATTGCTCTGGGGTGTGTTCGGTGAAGTCGGTCCCGTCTCAGAGCAAAGGGGTGAGTGAGAGAACCCGTCCGCCCGACCAGAGAGTCCCCCACGCTGGTGCCCCGTCAACTCACATGCACCAGCTGCTCCTGGGTGTCGAACTCTTTGGAGCACCCTTCCCAGTGGCAGTTGGTCTCGTACACGGCCTCCGCCTCCACCTTCCCGTCTTCCTTCTCCAGCTCGTCCCGAGGATCTAGAATGCTTAGCAAGGGGTCCTGAGATGGAGGTAAGACATGACGCACACTGAGACGTTCTTGGGACACCACCTGGCAATTACCTGGCCTATTCCTTCCTTCCCTCCCCCACTTCCTCCCGGAACAGTTCACAGGAAGAGAGACAACAGGTGTCCCTGCCTCCACGTCCAGTGAGAGCTCAATGGGGTTGCCTGAAGTCTGAGAAAAACCATTTTGTTCTGGGCCCATTAGAGGAGCTGCAGCTCAGTGGTAGGGCACGCATGTTTTACATCCTGGAAGTCCCGTTTTCAGCCTGTGGCATCTCCAGTGGAGAGACAGCAGGGACGGAAAACACCTCTGCTTTAGACTCTGAAGAGCAGCCACAAAGTTAGCCTAGGCAGACCGATGGTCTGACTCAGTTGAAGGCGGCACCCTATGCTCAGTGCACCCATTTCACACGCCCTCTTGCAAGCGTCCTGTGGGTGAGCAGGTGGAAACTGTGGGTCCAGGTGCATGGCCAGGTTTCTCCCGAGAAATATATTGCCGCCCTTCCACACATTTAACTTTTTAAAAAATTTGTATCCATCTAATGCCTTTTGTTGTTGGGAAAGGCTAGGGGGCAGTAGAAATGGGTTAACATAAAAACACAATAAAGGACGATCCCTTCCCTTCATCTGCTCACTTAGCCCCAACCAAGGACCAGTGACCCAGGCAAAAATAAACTCCTGGTAGGGCTCTGGTGAGCCTCCGGAAGAAAACAATTGGATAGAAGTGGGGCAGCTACGGAGGACGTCTCCCTACATTTCCTTGGTGTTTGAGCAAGACACACAGATAAGACAAGGGCCTTCTGTCCTTCTTAAGGAACACCACAGGATACGGGGCAGGAAGCCCAAAGTGGAGCTCTTGTGCGGCTCATCTCCCTTCCCACCCGATGGCCAGGGAAGGTCAGGCACAGGAGAGGTAATGACTAAAGGGGGGAAAAGCCAGCCAGCAGCTCCTGACTTCCTATTGGACGAGGGGCCTATTGACACGTGAGGGCTCCCCCAGGGATGCCCCGGGTTTGGGCAGGGTGGCCTGTTCTGGAGTTCCATGCTTCCCGGGCGCAGAGTGGGAACTCTCAGCCAAACTAGACACGAAGCCGCCACTGCCGTTTTAAACTCATTTAAAGATGCCGTGATGCCACAGATGCCGTAGTGCAGTACTCTTGTGCCCCCCCCCTGTTAAGTGCCAAAACAGCCATGGGGTGGGGTGGGGGGGGGTGCAACCATTTTGGCATAAGGCAATGGGGGGGAACAAGACTGCCTCAGCCTGCCACTCTGCACAGGCTCTCGGGATCGGGCTCTCGCGGCATGTTAAAAGAACTTCAACATGGCGGTGGCTTTGTGGCAGCCATGAGGATATAGTCATGTCTAGTTTGGCCCTCAGACCTTTCTCCCAGTGCCATGTGACTGCCCTCATTTGGCCTCGAGGGGTGCTATTTGCCCCATGGTGAAAACATAACTAGGGATGGGCATGAAGAGGGGAAAATGCGGTTCATGTCATTTCAACCAAACTGGGAGGTTCGTTCACAAACCAAACCAGTTTGTGGCACCTAAAACCTTGTTGAAAGGGACTGCAGTCCCTTTAAACGGGGTTTGCAGAAAGCCGGGAAAACAGCTGAGCGACAGAGAGAGTCCCCCTGACCTCATTGAAAGGGACTGCAGTCCCTTTAAACAGGGTTTGCAGAAAGCCCGGAAAACAGCTGAGCGACAGAGAGAGTCTCCCTGCCACTCAGTTGCTTTTTGGGGCTGTCTTGTGCAGACATTTAAAGCTTAAAGGGTCTGCACGAGATAGCTTGAAACAGCTAAGCAGCAGGGAACAGGTTGCTCCCTGCCGCTCAGCTGTTTTTGCGCTTTATGCGGTGAACAGAAAGCTGGGGTTGAAAGGGACTTGGAGTCCCTTTAAACCCCTGCTTTCTGCTCTGTCCATGAACTGCCACAAACTGCTTTAAAAGTTATTGGAAATTCGTGACGGTAGACCCATCATGGACTTTGGTTTGCTAACCATGAACAGGGCAAAATTCGTGACGAATTCTGCTTCGTGGTTTGGTTTGTGCCCATCCCTAAACATGTACCTCATCCATGGCAAATAGTGCCCCCTGGGGCCATTTCAGGTCATGAAAACAGCATGGGGGGAGGTCTAAGTCCCCTGTCTCCACATGCCATGGTCCTGATCTGCATGGGACTGGCAGGCACTGGAGAAGCATGCAGCATCAGAACATGGCTCCCCCACCTGCCCTGGAAATGTCCCTAGGGGTAATGAAACATATACTTAGGCCCTGTGATGCAGGGAAAGTGGATGGGCCAGTGACTTCAAGCCCCTCCTACTCCTTGAGCCATCAGAAGAGAACATTCTGGGTTCTAAACAGGTAGAGCTGAGCTGCTTTCTACAGGATGTGTGACCTACATGAAGCCTGGTTCTTGGGGGGCAGCTATGCATACAGCCAGAACACAGGGTACATTTTCCCCAAGCTGTACCACTTTAGAATCTCATATTTGAATGCTTTCCATCCCTCTCTCCGCACAGAAAACCATCATGCCCAGGAAGAAAACCAATTAATTAATTTCCCCTGTCTTGCTGCTTTTCTGTTAGCACTACATTTCCTCCCCTCATGTGGGATTATTCCAATATAAGACACCCCTCTATTTGCACCACTACTTGGAATCTGGAAGGAAAAAAATCGGAAAAGTCGAGGAAAAGCTGTTCCGTGGGCTCCTGCTGTACAGGCTGATTGGCTCTTTTTGGTTCACCAATAGGAGTCAAGATGGGCCGTATTAACTCCACAAGGCGGATATACCCAGCGATGAGATTTGCACTGTGGCAGGGCAAGGGGCAGGGAGAGCACCCTGTTTTTGCAGTGCTGACTGCGTGAGAATTTCACTCTCTTTGTGAAAGAACCGCTGCAAGCCCTGGAACCGGACTGTGGCTCTGGATGGGGGTGTGTCCATCTGCGCAAGTGCAAGCACATTGGCTGTGGCCTGGCGTTACCTGTGTCCCCGTAGAGGCTGGGCTGGAAATGTCACCCTCCGAGCACTCCTCCGGGCACTTGGTGCTCAGGGCATCCAGAGGGCTGCCCAGGCTTGGCTCTGACTTCAGCTGTGGGAAAGAGATGGCGAGAGCTCCAGGTGATGGCGCCCCCTCTCCAACCACAGCCCCCTACCCCACCGAGGCCCGTTTCCCTCTTGTCTCGGCCGCCACCCATCTTTCTCCCCTGGATAGAGCACTCATTCTAAGGGCCTACCAAGAGTGTCGAAGCACCCCTGGCTTAAAAAAAATGTACTCTGGGGCTTTGCTCCAGGTTTTAACGCTACACAACAGGAATGACATGGCCACCTTGGGGGCTTTTGGTATTGACATGCTTCGGAATGATGCGCTGAGAAGGGTGGCATGGCAGGTTTCGTTACCCACTTACCTGGCAGTGCTTCAGCATCCCACAAGGCGGCGGCATGTGGTGCATCATTCCCGTCCGACCAGGCAGGTGCTCAAGAGACCCACAGGGAACCATAGGGGGGTTGTGACCAAATGACATCCCCTGGGCTTTCTGGTGGCCCATGGGGTTCTGGAATCCAACGGACGGGCTAAAACAAGGACAGAAGAAAGCATCGGCAGGACTGCCTTATGTGCAGGACAGTGAGTGTGCATACGCACATGCACTGTGGTTATACAGGAGTGAAGTCAAATTGCAAAATGTGCTACTGGACACAGAGTTTAGGTTCACGAGTATTCCCCATTGGGGACTAGTGAAAGAATGAGTTTCCGTTCTTAATATGCCAAGAAGTTACTTTGTAACCTCAAAGTGTGCCTCTTCCCCTCAAAGCATGCCTCTTCTTCCCAGCACACCTCTTCTTCCCAGGATCCCTCTTCCCCTCAAGGTGTGCCCCTAAGTATCACTCAAGACCTGGTGAGAGATGTAAAAGTGATTGCACCGCTTGGAAACAGTGATCATAATGTTGTTGAGTTCATCATTTGTACAAATAGAGAATTCGCCAAAAAGACTCACACAACCATTTTTAACTTTAAAAGGGGTAATTTCTCTGATATGAGGGGACACGTGGGGAGGGAACTGAAAGGAAAAGTAGAAAGGGTCAAAACAATTGGGGAAGCTTGGGATCTATTTAAAACTACGATCCTAGAAGCTCAAAAAATATATATTCCGCAGGTTAGGAAAGGCACAAACAGGTATAGGAAAAAGCCTGCATGGTTAACAAACAGAGTAATGGAGGCTGTAAAAAGTAAAAAGAATTCCTTTAAGCAGTGGAAAGCTAGTCACAGTGAGGCTGATAAAACGGAACACAGGATATGGCAAATAAAATGCAAGTCTGAGGTCAGGCAGGCAAAAAGGGAACATGAGGAGCATATAGCAAAAAACGTAAAAACCAACAATAAAACTTTCTTCAAATACATTAGAAACAGGAAACCAGCCAGGGAGGCAGTGGGGCCCTTGGACGACCAAGGGGTAAAAGGAGTATTGAAGGATGATAGGGAAATGGCTGAGAAGCTAAATGCATTTTTTGCCTCCGTCTTCACTGTGGAAGATGAGAAGTGCTTGCCCACTCCAGAACCACTGATTTCAGGAGGGGTGTTGAAAGACCTGAGTCAGATTGAGGTGACGAGAGAGGAGGTCCTAAAACTGATAGACAACTTAAAAACTGAAAAATCACCAGGCCCAGATGGCATACATCCGAGAGTTCTGAAAGAACTCAAATGTGAACTTGTAGATCTCCTGACAAAGATATGTAATCTTTCCTTAAAATCTGCCTCCATTCCTGAGGATTGGAAGGTAGCTAATGTCACTCCCATCTTTAAAAAGGGTTCCAGAGGAGATCCGGGAAATTACAGGCCAGTCAGTCTGACGTCGATACCGGGTAAATTGGTGGAAACCATTATTAAGGAAAGAATTAGTAGGCACATAGATGAACAAAACCTATTGAGGCAGACTCAGCACGGTTTCTGTAAGGGAAGATCTTGTCTCACTAACCTGTTAGTGTTCTTTGAGGGGGTGAACAAACATGTGGACAAGGGGGATCCAATAGATATTATTTACCTTGACTTCCAGAAAGCTTTTGATAAAGTTCCTCATCAAAGGCTCCTAAGTAAGCTCAAAAATCATGGGATAGAAGGACAAGTCCTTTTATGGATCAAAAACTGGCTAGTTCATAGAAAACAGAGAGTGAGTGTAGGTGGGCAATTTTCTCAGTGGAGGGTGGTAAGCAGTGGGGTACCGCAGGGATCAGTACTTGGTCCACTGCTTTTTAACTTGTTCATTAATGATTTGGAGATGGGAGTAAGCAGTGAAGTGGCTAAATTTGCGGATGATACAAAGTTGTTCAGGGTGGTGAAAACCAGTGAGGATTGTGAGGCACTCCAAGGGGATCTGTCAAGGATGGGCGAGTGGGCGTCAACATGGCAAATGGGGTTCAATGTGGCCAAGTGCAAGGTGATGCACATTGGAGCCAAAAATCCTAAATATAAATACACATTGATGGGGTCTGAACTGGCAGAGACTGAGCAAGAGAGAGATCTTGGAGTTGTAGTGGATAACTCACTGAAAATGTCGAGACAGTGTGTGACTGCAATAAAGAAGGCCAATGCTATGCTGGGGATTATTAGGAAGGGTATTGAAAACAGATCAGCCAATATAATAATGCCCCTATATAAATCAATGGTGAGACCTCATTTGGAATACTGTGTGCAGTTCTGGGCACCACACCTTAAAAAGGATATTATAGCTTTGGAAAAAGTGCAGAAAAGGGCAACTCGAATGATAAAAGGGTTGGAACACTTTCCCTATGAGGAAAGGTTAAAGCGCTTAGGGCTCTTTAGCTTGGAGAAAAGACGACTGAGGGGTGACATGATCGAGGTTTATAAGATTATGCATGGGAAAGAGCAGGTAAAGAAAGAGGTACTTTTCTCCCTTTCTCACAATACAAGAACTCGTGGGCACTCCATGAAACTGCAGAGCGGTCGGGTTAGAACGGATAAAAGGAAGTACTTCTTCACCCAAAGAGTGATTAACACATGGAATTCACTGCCACAGGAAGTGGTGGGTGCTACAAGCATGGACGGCTTCAAAAGGGAATTAGATAAGCATATGGAGCAGAGGTCCATCAGTGGCTATTAGCCACAAGGTATAGCTAGGGGCTCTGGGGCAAGTGATGCTCTGTCTTCTTGGTGCTTGGGGGGGGGGTCAACAGTGGGAGGGCTTCTAATGTCCTGGCCCCACTGCTGGACCTCCTGATGGCACTGGTATTTCTGGCCACTGTGTGACACAGAGTGTTGGACTGGATGGGCCTTTGGCCTGATCCAACATTGGCGTCTCTTATGTTCTTATGTTCTTAAATGTAGGAGCAGGACCAGGGTACTTTAATCCATCAGGGA
>NW_015167664.1:44382-66366 GCF_001447785.1 Gekko japonicus
CCCTGATGTGATGACATCACGTTGGGGACGTCCGCCCCCCCCCCCGCCTGCGCGCCAGATCTCCAGAAACGGCAGTTCCCTGCACTTAAAGGAGCCGGCGTTTCCCTTTTAAGTGCAGGAGCCGGCGTTTCCCCTTTAAGAGCAGCCGCGTTTCCCTTTTAAGTGCACGAAGCTGGCATTTCCCTGCAAGCCTGATCTCAAGCGGAGATCGGGCTTGGGAGGAAACACGGGTTCCACAAAGGGAGAGAGAGGGGTGGCTGTGGGTGTTGGGGGTGGGGCTTCCCCTGCTGGCCATCTGGGGGACCCCTGGCAAACCGGGGAGGTTGGCAACCCTATGATGCCTCCTGGTTTCTTGTGAAGCAGCTCCTGCTCCAATGAGATGGAGGAAAGAAAGGATGGGCTTCTTGCTTCCAAGAAGAAGTGCTTTGACCAAGCAGTGAATGGGTGGCAGGAAACCCACTGGTGGGAGCTAGTTTGGGGATTGTTGCTCTAGACTCACCATCAGCATGTGCAGGGTGCTCACTCCCGGGTGCCGCCCCATAGTTGTGGTGGTTCCCCACAGAATTAGCCTGGTGGTAATATGACAAGTCATTGATTCCTGGAAGAGAACAGAGTGAGCCATTAGAAATGGAAAGGGGTTGTCCCGGAGATCTTCCCGCTGTCCAGTGGCCTATTTGCCCATGGCTCGGGGGCAAACTACAGGGACCCTGATCAGGTGGAAAGGTGTCATAAACAAACAAAACTAGACATTACCTTGACCATGAGCCAACAGTATTTTAGGACCCCTTCCTTGCGATGCTTTACACAAGTGGCCAGCAGGGACTGGGCAGCCATTTTGCAGCGGCAAGTCCCTGTTGGCAACTCCTGTCTATAAGTGCAGCAGTGGCCCAATTCAGATCAGACCTTTGGCGCAGTGAGGGAACTTTGCTGCAGTTCTCATCCGAATCAGGCCTCTGCTGCACTTTTACCCAGGAGTTGCTGCTGGGTGCCTGGTGGTAATATGACAAGTCGTTGATTCCTGGAAGAGAACAGAGTGAGCCATTAGAAATGGAAAGGGGTTGTCCCGGAGATCTTCCCGCTGTCCAGTGGCCTATTTGCCCATGGCTCGGGGGCAAACTACAGGGACCCTGATCAGGTGGAAAGGTGTCATAAACAGACATTACGTTGACCATGAACCAAGAGTATTTTAGGACCCCTTCCTTGCGAGGCTTTACACAAGTGGCCAGCAGGGACTGGGCAGCCATTTTGCAGCGGCAAGTCCCTGTTGGCAACTCCTGTCTATAAGTGCAGCAGTGGCCCAATTCAGATCAGACCTTTGGCGCAGTGAGGGAACTTTGCTGCAGTTCTCATCCGAATCAGGCCTCTGCTGCACTTTTACCCAGGAGTTGCTGCTGGGTCTCACAGATGCAGTATGGCTGCAAGTCCCCATGGCAAACTGGCATAAAACGTAACGTGTCGTTTGGCCCTCAAATGGCCCTGCAGCATGGATGGGGATGAAAAGGCAGATGGGGGGCACTGATGGACTGATAGACGCATGCAGGTGCGGGGCTGAGATGTAACCATCGTTAGAGCATAAGAAGAGCCCTGTGGCATCAGACTAAATGTCCACCTTGCCCAGGATTTTGTTTGCAGAAATGGCAAGATGGATAACCAGTTGTGAGGATTAAAATGGGAGGAGAGAAGAATTTATGTACACTGCTGTGAGTCCCCCTGAGGAGAAAGGCAGGGTTGAAATTAAGTTGTGGTGTAGTGGTGTAAGTGTTGGACTATGGGCTTTTCCACATTCTCATTTTCCTCATTTGTAAGTTTCTGTGTCTTTGGGGGGGGAGGTCTGTTTCGCATGCGTTTTGCTCCCTCTAGTGGTCGATTCAATATTACATCAGATTATGTCTGGCATATCTTCCAGCAGATTTAAAGTGCAGGGTTTTATGCCAGACATAAACCGATGTAATATCAAATGGGCCACTAGAGGGAGCAAAACGTATGCGGAACAGACCGCCCCCCCCCAAGCAACAGGAACTTTACAAGTGAGGAAAATGAGACTGCTGAAAAGCCCTATGATCCGTGAAACCCAGGTTTGAATCCCCACTATGCCATGAAAGCTTGCTGGATGACCTCGGGCCAGTCGTATTCTCTTGGCTTAAACTAACAGGGTTGTTCTGAGGATAAAACAGAAGAGAATGGTGTAAGCTGCTTTGGGTCCTCATTGGGGAGAAAGGCAGGATTTAAATAAACTAAATAATAAAATAATAATAGCAAGTAAGTAAATAAAAGCACCTGCTTCCCATAACCGGGGCAGATTGAGGTACATCCAGGACTAAGAGTAGTGTTTAGCTTAGCCTTTGAGAAGATTACTCAAATGGGATAAACTTCCCTGAGAGGCAGTCTGCCCACTGATTTTCTCTTGTCATATATACCTACAGGGTCCTATCAAGTGTGTTCTAATAGGCTATTAGCATAATAGCTTATCAGCATATGCCATGCCCCCTGACATCACTGGAAGTGATGTCAGAAGGGGAAGCAAAAGGGGGGAGGCACCTTCAAAAGCCTCCCCTCCCCTTTCCCAGCCAGCGGGGAGGGGGGAGCGAAGAGAGAAGGGGTTTAAAGTTTAAAAACCTCTTCTCTCTTTCCATTATATTCTATGGGGCCATAGAATATAATGGAAAGATCGCGCCGCTGCTGCAGCATGACTCCAGAGAGAAGGAGCGCGGGGTCAGGGGGCGGGCAGCTGGGGGCGGGGCCTTGCTGCCACTGCCATTTCTACCTGCTCCTGGGCTGCCGGAGCGGTGCTCCAGCGCGCTCCGGGCCCAACAGACCCTTGCAGATATTCCATCTAAACTGAAAACGTGCTTGAATCATGTACCTCCAAATCTTCTGCAAGATAAAAATGTCCCACAGCAGAGACACAATGATTCCTGAGCACACCTTGACCTAGGGGTCAAGGGTGGTATATAAATCGAATTGTAAAAGTAAAGTAAAGTAAAGTAAAGTAATATGAAAATTGTTCTGGGAGTCTTGAAAAACCTTAAGAAACAGATGGATGGGTGAGCAGATTGATGAGATTAGGGGCATTCTCATTTTACTTGCTGCTAAATTCCTGGGTTTTTGGGGTTTCCACCCATTTCGCATGTGTTTTGCTCCCTCTAGTGGTCAATTCGATATCACACAAGTTTATTTCCAGCATATCTCCCTGCAGATTTAAATGTACAGAACAGAACACTCCCCCCAAAATAGAAGCGGGAACCTAGCAGTGAGTAAAATGAGAATGAGGAAAAGCCATAGTGAATAAAAACACAGGCTTAGATCCATTTAAAGATTTCCGAATGTGCTAGGATTCTTCTGCAAGCGGAAGAATCCAAAAAGCTTCATACTAGTACCTTCTGCTAACTGAAACCCAGTGCATCTCAGACTGCTTTCCCACTCATACAAGATGTTGCACAAGCCATTTCTGAGCAGTGAAAGATCCAAGGGAGCAGGGCTTTTATTCAGGGGGAACGTGCCAGAACAGCGTTCCGGAACCCCTTTGACAAAGTCCTTTCAAAAATGTTTTAAAAGTTCATGAGTTTTCAGTATACAGATTGAAAACTTCATCTCCCTCTTGAGAGATCCAGCACCTCTTTATCCAAAATAAGAAAGAAAGAAAAGGCCCTGCAAGGGAGAAAATGCTTGGTGTTGCACAAGATCTTGCATGCACAGAACTGCTCTCTTTACATTTCTGCCTGCACATCGCTGAATACAGGACACAGAGTATGATCCCTAGACCACAGACCGGCCGTGATGGTGACACCAACCTTCCACCATGCTGCTGGGTTGGCTCTGCCCATGGAGCGGCCGAAGGTAACAGTGTTCCACGTAGTTGTTGACTGGCGGGTTCATTGGGTTGAACATGGTTCATTAGAGGCCGGGCGCTGTCATGGGCACATCTGCTTTGGTATGGGATGAGGTGCGGAGGGATCCAGATCTGCAAGAGACAGAATGCGGTTCTGTCGGTAAGCTGGAGAGACCGACATCGAGAAATCCACAGTCACGGTAGCTCAAGAAGAGTTCCCACCATATTTTGGCTGTGCATTCAAAGGTTATCCTCAGGGCTTTTTTTGTAGAAAAAGCCCAGCAGGAACTCATTAGCATAATAGGTCACACCCAACAGCAGAAACTCATTAGCATATTAGGCCACACCCCCATGTTACCAGAAGTGTTGTCGTCCAGCCACACCCACCTTTTGCTTCTTATTCTGTTTACTTTGTTTGTTGTCAAAACCCAGGGCCTTTTTTTTGTAGCAGGAACTTCTTTGCATGTTAGGCCACACATACCCTAATGAAGCCAATCCTAATGAGTTTCTGCTGTTGGGTGTGGCCTATTATGCTAATGAGTTCCTGCTGGGCGTGGCCAACTCAGGAGCCAGCCGGAACTCCGTTCCTGTGCGTTCCTGCCCCAAAATAGCCCTGGTTATCCTTCATCCCAGCGGATGTCTTCCATGGCTAGCCCAAGTTGTGCTCCCACACACTCTTAAATGAATTGTTGGATACACTCGACATGAAATAACAAAACAAACAAACAAAAATCTAACCCCAAGCAGAATTGTTCGAGTGCTTCTTTACAGGGCAAACAGATTCCATCACTTCACACACAGAAATTAAGCAGGTGATGCTTCTGCCGGCTTTGCTAAAGGGGGAGGGGAACCTCTGCCGCCTTAGTTTTTGCATTGCACGTTGCTGAGCAGAGGCAGAGGGGCATTAACACACAGTTGGGCGACTCTACTCACAAACAGTGGCTATGGTGTACCTAGGAGGAAGTGGCCAGAGTGGTACCTTCCACATTCCGCTTTCAACTCTCACAAGCAATGCTCCCTCTAAGCTGTGGGGTCTTGTGAGCAAAAATTCTGCTTTGTGAGCTACTGGCATTAAGGTTGTGAGCGAGCGATTTGGCTACTGCTTAAATTAGTTTGCTCTGGAGCCATCCTTCCTGACTTAAGACAAGAATGCATGAGCCGGAGGCTAAAAAACTGTGAGCTGGCTCACACTAACTCAGCTTAGAGGGAACACTGCTCACAAGACAATAAGGAATGCAAGTTATTTTCACCCCTGCCAACGGCGTGGATGCTGAAATCCGCAGCAGCAGCAGGCTCTGGTGACTAACACACCGCATCATAGTTTTTAGCATTTTACTCGATGCTTCTCAACAGCCAGCAATACCTCCTTTGTTCCAGCAGAGGGAGCAAGGACCACAGCAAGGACAGATGCATCGCCTTAAGAAGTGGTACCTATATTTTATCCCTCCCTGACCTGGGTAGTCTGGGGTAGCCCAATTGTCAGATCTCGGAAGCTAGGCAGGGTTAGCCCTGGCTACTATCTGGATGGGAGATGTTTGAGGAGTAGCAGGGTTGTGATGCAGAGGCAGGCCATGGCAAACTACCTCTGAACGTCTCTTGCCTTGAAAACCCTACGGAGTCACCGTAAGTCACCTGTGGCTTGATGGAACTTTCCAGCACGCCATATGTTATTCCCTGGCTGATACAGGGGGCAAGGGGATTTTGATAGGGTGAGGGTAATGTGGGGGGGGGGGAGGTTAAAATCCCTTCTCCTAATTACTACAGTCCCTATTTTGGTCCCTTGAGAGCCAGGAGGTGTCTTAGGGACCAACTTTTTCTTTTAGGTATTTTTGTATTTTTATGTGCATGTGTGTGCGCGCGTGCGTGTACCTGGAAGTCATGGCGACCTCTGGTGACTGACCCCTACTGGGGGCCCTACTGGGGGACATTCAGAGAGGTGGCTGAATCAAGCCTGCCCCCGCCTCCCTCCTGGCTGCTGGTATTCCAAGGAGGTCTCCCATCTAAGTACTTGCCCAACAACAAAATCAGTCTGAGATGTCTCATGGTCATAGAAGCACAGAGTTGGAAGGGGCCCTACAGGCCCTCCAGTCCGACCCCCTGCTCGACGCAGGACCAGCCTAGCCTAGAGCATCCCTGACAAGGGTTTGTCCAGCCGCTGCTTGAAGGTGGCCAGAGAGGGAGAGCTCACCACCACCTTGGAAGACCTCAGTTCAAATCCACCCTATGATGAATACTTTGAACACACGTGAACACTTGCAGCGGCCTTATTCTCAATCTAGCCATCAGTCCACCAAGGTCTGTATTGTCTACTCAGACTGGCAGCAGCTCTCAGGGGTCTTTTATATCAACTACCGCTTTCTGCTGGAGGGGCCAGGAACTGAACGTGGGACCTCTGGCATGCAAAGCAGAGGCTCTACCACTGATTCACAGTCCCTATTTTGGTTTCTTGAGAGCCAGGATGTGTCTTAGGAACCAACATTTTCTTTTGGGTATTTTTGTATTTTTATGTGCATGTGTGTGTGCGCGCGTGCGCGTGTGTACCTGGAAGTCATGGCGACCTCTGGTGATTGACCCCTACTGGGGGCTCTACTGGGGGACATTCAGAGAGGTGGCTGAATCAAGCCTGCCCCCACCTCCCTCCTGGCTGCTGGTATTCCAAGGAGGTCTCCCATCTAAGTACTTGCTAGGGTCGGCCCTGCTTGGCTTTCGAGGTCTTGCCAGGTCAGGGGAAGGATCAGCTTTTGATCCTTAAATATGCATATTTCCAGGGCTTTTTTTGTAGAAAAATACCAGCAGGAACTCATTAGCATAATAGCCCACACCCAACAGCAGAAACGTATTAGCATATTAAGTCACACCCCTGATGGCACAGCTCATTAGCTTATTAGGCCGCACCCCCATGTTACCAGAAGTGTGCTCATCCAGCCACACCCACCTTTTGCTTCTTATTCTGTTTACCTTGTTTGTTGTCAAAACCCTGGGCTTTTTTCGTAGCAGGAACTCCTTTCAATGTTAGGCCACACACCCCTAATGTAGCCAATCCTAATGAGTTTCTGCTGTTGGGTGTGGCCTACTATGCTAATGAGTTCCTGTTGGGAGCCAGCCGGAACTCCGTTCCTGTGCGTTCCTGCCCAAAAATAGCCCTGCATATTTCCCCTCCCCCCAGGTCCTTTCATCCAGCCTTCCCGATTACCAAAACAGGATTACGTCACCAAGCAGGACCAAACGTCCAACTGCCTTCGCCCCCGACTGTGTTTTTCTCAAGAGACACCGAGCAGCTTGTAATAGAGACAGCTGCCTCAACACTTCCTCCGAACATTTTGAAACGCTCTGCGTTACTAAACGTAGTATCTGGTAGTCAGACCCTTTGCAAATTTACGCTGGAGTCCAACCACCTTGGGTGCAGCGGCTTAAAGCCTCAGACTAGGAGCTTGGAGACCCAGGTCCGAATACCCCCCGCTCTGCCATGGAAGCTGAATGGGTGATATCGGGCCAGTCCCTCTCTCTAACTTACCTCACGAGGTTGATGGAAAGAGTAAAATGGAGGGGGAGGTGAGACCAGCGTACCTCACTCCAGGCCTCTTGGAGGAAGGGTGAGGTCAAAATATACTAACGGCGGAGAAAGGGAGACGGAGGTAAGCCCCTTTAGGGCCCCGCTGGGGAGGAAATCGGGGTATGTGAAGTAAAGATATATTTATTTCAATGGGATTTACTCCCAAGTGAGTGTGTGTGGAATTGCACAACTGCAGAAATCGCACCCCTGAAGCTTTAAGAACTGGAGACCGGGGGGGGGGGGAGGCAGGTATGGCACCTGTTCCCCCCCCCCAATGGATGGAGGGAAAGCTGCTTCAAGCTGTAGCCGACTTATGGTGACCCCTCAGGGGGTTTCCAAGGCAAGAGATGTGTGGTGGAAAGGGGCATTTCCAAGGGCAGAAATAGTATCCATCCTAAGGTTGCCAACCTCCAGGTGGGATCTGGAGATCTCCCACTTTTTTCAACTGATCTCCAGACTACAGAGATCAATTCCCCTGGAGAACGTGGCTGCTTCGGAGGGTGGACTCGTTGGCCATTGTACCCTGCTGAGGTAGCTCCTCTACCCCCAAACTCTGCCCAGTCTAAGCCCAAAATCTCCAGGTATTTCCCAGCCCAGAGCTGGCAACCCTAATCCATCCCCTCCCGAGTTGCTTTTGGGGGCAGACTTCTACATCAAAAACTCCACTCATGGAACTCTGGGCTCATAAGAACATCAGAAGAGCCCTGCTGGATCAGACCATTGGTCCATCTAGTCCAGCATCCCGTCTCACACAGTGGCCAACCAGTTCCTCGGGACGGCCAACAACAGGGCATGGAGGCCTTCCCCTGATAAGAACATAAGGAGAACCCTGCTGGATGTGGTCCATCTGGTCCAGCCTCCTGTCTCACACAGTGGCCAACCAGCTCCCCTGGACGGCCAACAACAGGGCATGGAGGCCTTCCCCTGACAAGAACATAAGGAGAACCCTGCTAGATGTGGTCCATCTAGTCCAGCCAACCAGCTCCCCTGGACGGCCAACAACAGGGCATGGAGGCCGAGGCCCCCTCCTGATGTTGCCTCCTGGTTCCTTTGTGGTTTAGCCTCAAGTAATGTTCCACTTCTTTTGCTGCTGTTTCAGATGCTGCCAGAGATTTCATATTCCACCTTCCACCCTTCTACTCTGAATCATCTTCAGGTGGTTCATCAGGAAATCGCAAAGAAGCCACGAGAAATTCCCAGCTATTCCAAGGTGTTTCCAGACAGCGACCCCAAAGGGGAGGGTCCTTGTTGGTCAAGACAGAATTTATGGCGAGGCTGGGAGAGAAGGTAAGGGTAAGCATGGCTCCTGACACACCTGCCAGGCCGGGACCTCCAGCAGGGTCTTCCTTCAACCCAATGTCAAGCTTTTATGACAATTACAATAAAGATCCGCTGGCTGGTTTATGTTTATCTATTTGTTTCATTTATATCTCACCTTTCTCCCCAATGGGGACCCAAAGTGGCTTGCATCATTCTCCTCTCCTCCATTTTACCCTCACAAGAATCCTGTGTGGTAGGTTAGGCTGAGAGCGTGTGACTGGCCCAAGGTCACCCAGCAAGCTTCCATGGCAGAGTTGGGATTCGAAGCTGCTTCTCCCAGATCCTAGTCTGACACTCTAACCCAGGGGTGTCAAACATCCGGCTCGTGGGCTGGGACTGACTCATCCAGGGACTCTTATCCAGCCTGCGAGCAACTGATTGCCTTTACTGCCAGATGACAGAGGCTGTGCATTATGTCCCTGTATACAGTCCCAGTGCTAATGTGTAACAGGCAGTGGAAGTGGGATGGTGGGCATCAGGGAGATACTTCAAGGAAATACTGTAAGAGTGTTAATGTTTTTAGCATTATATTGTTAATTGAGTCTGCCTGTGTCCGAGAGAGAGAGAGAGAGAGAGAGAGAGAGAGATTGGATTTATACCCCGCCCTTCACTTGGACAAACTCCTTTGCCTCCCCCTCCCCCACAACAGACGCCCTGTGAGGCAGGTGGGGCTGAGAGAGCTCTGACAGAAACTGCTCTTTTTCAAGAACAGCTCTGACAGAACTATGGCTTGCCCAAGGTCATCCAGCAGCTGCGAGTGGAGGAGTGGGGAATCAAACCCGGTTATCCCAGATTAGAGGCCACGAACTTAACCACTACACCAAACTATCTCCCGAACCTGGCATTACATTTTATGGCACACATGGCCTGGCCCGACAAAGTGACATTTATGTCAGATCCGGCCCTCGTAACAAATGAGTTTGACATCCCTGCTGTAACCACTTGGCAGAGTTTGGAGGTGCTGACATCCCCCTGCGCTGCTTTTCTATTTACACAACAGTTCCTGAAGATATTAGCTCTACATAGGAAGTCCACGGACTGAACTTGATGTACATTCGGAGAGACGTGACTGGTGCTCCCATCGATTTTTGAAAAACTGAACTCTGAGGAGCAAGGGAGTCTGGTACACCCAAGAACTGAGTTTTTAAAAACTGCTGGGAGCTCTGGACGTGGATTTCCCAGCACAAGTCTGCTTTGATCCTAAGAAGCAGAGTTTCCACCCCACCCAGGGGTTGGGCTTCTACGGAGTGCCTCGGATACTTTGCGTGGGATCCCCTGTACCATTTGATTCGCATTATGAGGAAGCGTTACCAGATGTGTCTTTTCCCTTCAAACAGCCATCCTCCAACTCATTCATCCCGGGTGAATGCCTCTTATGCCGTTCGGTTTCTAATCCTGGCCCTGCAGTTGTTCAGCTACGTTTCAGGTACCAGAAACCGCTCTCCTACACCAACCCATTTTTGAGTGACCCCCGAATGCCTGGCCCATCCTGCCCCCTTTCAATCCTGTATCCGACTGATTCCGGTCCTTCTACAGGCCCTACTGGCCTTGTGTGGGACCAAAGGCACAGCATGGCCTTTCAATGACCTGCAAGACTTCCAGTGTGAATTCCATGCATGTTTTTCGTTTCAGAGAGGTACCCGTGTTAGTCCGTTGCAGCTAAAGCAAGCATGGGATCTTGGTCTAGCACAAGCGTTTATGAATGAAAAGCCCGCTTTGCTGTGTATCTGGCTGTAGGGTATGAAGAGCCTGTGCTAGGGGGACACTGATACACCAGTTTGGTGTAGTGGTTAAGAGCAGCAGACTCTAATCTGGAGAACCGGGTTTGATTCCCCACTCCTCCGCATGCAGCCAGCTGGGTGACCTTGGGCCAGTCCCAGTTCTCCCAGAGCTGTTCTCTCAAGAGCAGTTCTCTCAGAGCTCTCTCAGCCCCGCCCACCTCACAGGGTGTCTGTTGTGGGGAGAGGAAGGGAAGGAGACTGTAAGCTGCTCTGAGACTCCTTTGGGTAGTGAAAAGCGGGGTATAAAAACCAACTCTTCTTCATTTGAACATTTCTAGGAGGGCTCAAGGTGACTTGCAAAAGCAATACCAGGTAGCAAAATAAAACAAAACGACTCCAAAGATCAAGCTCCAGCAGCCGGCAAGGGTAGTGGTTTAGTGTCAGGCTAGGATCTGGGAGGCCCCCAGGTTCAAATCCCCACGCTGCCATGGAAGCTTATGGGGTAGGGTTGCCAAACTCCAGGTGGCAGCTGGAGATCCCCTGGGATTAAAACTGAACTCCAGGCGACACCGATCAGCTCTCCTGGAGAAAAATGGCCATTTTGGAAGGTGAGCTCTATGGCTTTATACTCCACCGGAGTCCCACCCCTCCCAAACCCCACCCTCCTCAGGCTCCACCCCCAAAATCTCCAGGTATTTCCCAACACAGAGATGTCAACCCCACACATTCTCAGCCTAACCTACCTCACAAGGGATGCTGTTGTGAGCAGTACGTAGAGGAGGGGAGAAAACTGTAAGCCACTTTGGTTCCCCACCGGGGAGAAAAGTGGGGTATACATGAAATGGAATCAACAGCCTAATGTCCTGCAGTCTTCTGCCCACCATCAAACCCAGTATTCCACTGCCCACCAAAATCCTCTAAAACAGAACACCTTTGAATGCCTTACAAGAGAAAAAAGAAAAAAAAGAGGGAAATTATGGCACCCTCTGTATTTCTGCAGGCGCACTATTCTGACACGGTGGTTCTGCCGCTGAAAACCCCGTTGTCTGAACTGAGACAGAGCGGGTATGACAAGGAGGAGACTCGCTGAAGGATACAATTGGTGCCTGGGAGTATATTGGGAGTAAGTGGTCCTTTAGGTGTGGGGGCCCCAGGACATGAGATGCTTTAAAGGGGGGGGGAATATCCCAAAATCAGCACTTTGAACTGGGGTAATCAATAAAGATGCGCAGGTGCTCTAAGCCTAACTTTTATTCAAGGTATAAGCTTCCTGAAGAAGTGTGCCCTGCACACGAAAGCTCATGCCCAGGATAAAACTTTGCTGGTCTTAAAGGTGCCCCACTGGGCTCAAACTGTGTTCTGCAGCTTCAGACCAACACGGCTACCCCACCTGAATCTAAAAGCCTAGCTTGTTAGTCTTGTGGGTGCCTCAAGCTTCCTCTTTATTTTGATCTTCTGGTTTTGTTCTCCTTGGTTCTCACTAGGCTTCCCAAGTCCCCCCGGGGGGCGGGGAAACCCCCGCCCCAGAGGCCCACTCCCCGCTGCTGGCGGATCGGGCCCCGGGGGGAACCCCACCCCGACATGCGCGTCACCCGGAAGTGATGTTAGGACACCAGGCATGCTGGGGGCGGGGCCACGGTCATCCGAGGGAAAACTCTATGGTTTTCCCTCGGAGGGTCATGGCCCCACCCCCAGCGTGCCCGGCGTCCTAACGTCACTTCTGGGTGATGTGTGTGAGGCGTGCGCGCATTTTGCGCGTGCGTGCACCAGTCGCCGGACAGGAGTCCCCTGCCGCAGCGATTTTTCAACTTGGCAACCCTAGTTCCCACCAAATGTTGACTTCTTGGCTTACCGTTACAGATAGGGGGAGAATTAAGTGTCCCACAAGGCCAAACGTCTGGCTTCCAACTGAGGGAAACCACCATATGGGAGGAAAGTACTCTAGCCCAGGAGTGTCAAACATAAGGCCCAGGGGCTGGACCCGGCCCATCCAGGGCACTTATATGGCCTGCGAACAACTAGTGCAAGGGAAGAAACAGGAGACTGCTCAGGGAGGAGTGGGCGGAGCCACTCCGACTGTGGATTCAGCATAGGGTTGCCAAGTCTGGGTTGGAAAATACCTGGAGACTTTGGGGGTGGAGCCAGGAGAGGGTTCCCCCCCGAAATGACCTCTGGGCCTCAGCATAGTACAATGCCTTGGAATCCACCCTTCAAAGCAGCCATTTTCTCCAGGGGAGCTGATCTCTGTCGGCTGGGGATCAGTGGTAAAAGCGGGAGATCCCCAGGCCCCACCTGGAGGCTGGCAACCCTAATTCAGCACGGTGGAAAAACCTCGTCTGCAGCAGTCAAGCAGCATGGGAGAGCCTGCCCAATGCTGCACTACTGACTCTCCAGTCTGCCCATGTGGGTTTTCCTTTGCACCCCCCTCTGAGCCCGTGGGGCCTTGCAGTGAGGATACAACAACTCAGAGCTTACCAGCTGCTGTCCTTTATACATTTTATATCTCTGGTACCTGGAATTACATTTTATGGCACACATGGCCTGGACCAACAAAGTGACATTTATGTCAGATCCAGCCCTCATAACAAATGAGTTTGACATCTCTGCTCTAGACAAACATGGGAGGGACATATTACTCACCATCCCTTGTCCTGACTCTGTATTACCCTGTCCTACTTGTCTAGCATAGGCTTGCCAACCTCCAGACTACACAGATCATCCCCCCCGCTGGTGGCTGGGGGGACCTAGTAGGGTTGCCAGCCTCCAGGTGGGGCCTGGAGACCTCCCGCTTTTGCAACTGATCTCCAGCTGACAGAGATCAGCTCCCCTGGAGAAAATGGCTGCTTTGAAGGGTGGACTCTATGGCATTGTGCCATGCTGAGGCCCCTCCCCAGGCCCCAACCTCTCCTGGATCCACCCCCAAAGTTTCCAACCCAGAGGTGGCAGCCCTAGGATCTAGCAACTCTACTTATGAGAGATTCACAGGATGATCCCCACAAAGGAAAATACGTGGTTTGGGTGTATTCAACAACAAGGAAAAATTCATCCCCTTAGAGAGCAACTGGGCAAAAATACTGCCTGTGTTTCCCCCCCTAACAATAAAAGGACCAGAGAGCCTTTTAAAATAAAAGTAAACTTGAGGGAAAGGGAGCTGGAATATCCTTGAGCTGCACAGGCTATGGCCTCACTGGGCAAGAATGTGTAGAGAAACGCAGAACTAACGGCCATGTACAAAGTATATTTCTTGCCTCATATTCTACTTGTACCATGACTGAGAAACACATCGGGCTGGGAGCCATGTCCCGCTGTAAGAACCCCAGGCTTGCCAGTCAGCATTCATAGCCACAACCTGCGTGGTGTCATCATGGGCGGTGTCAGACTACAGTTCGCGAGACCTGGTTTCCAACCCCTGCTCTGCCACAGAAGCCCACTGAGAGGCCTCGGCCCACTCTCCCTCAGCCTAACCTACCTCAGAGAGTTTTTGTGAGGATAAAACAGAGGAAGAAAGAACAATGTAGTAAACCACTCTGGGTCCCCATGTGGAAGAACGTCAGGGAATAAATAGCTAAATATAGTCAATTTTGAGAGACAGGGGTGCTCCAAAGAGCTCGATGGCTGAACATTTGAACCTGGTTTCCCACATTCAAATCTGCCACGAGTCATTTCATTGCTGTTTTCAACGTAGCACCAGGCCTTATGTTTTAATACAACTGTGGAGAAGGAGAGGAAGAGGAAGAGGAAGAGGAAGAAGAAGAAGAAGAAGAAGAAGAAGAAGAAGAAGAAGAGGAGGAGGAGGAGGAGGAGGAGAGGGAAAGGAGTTTGTAAGACGCTCTGAGACTCCAAGTGAAGGGTGGGATATAAATCCAATCTCTTCTCTCTCTTTAAGAACTGCACTTGAGAGAACATCTCTGAGAGAACTGTGGCTTGCCCAAGGTCACACAGCAGCTGCATGTGGAAGAGTGGGGAATCACACCCAGTTCTTCCAGGTTAGAGTCCGCGCTCTTAACCACTACACCAAACCCACAACTGACGTGATATCTAAACCTCAGGATCCCCCTGCTCCTTCAGCAGCTAGGGAAGCCACCCAAATAGTGGGATCGTTCTGAAAAAAGAAACCCAAGTACGGAAGCACGTGGCCTAATATTTGAAGACCTGCCTCCTTCCATATGTCCCAGTGTGCCAACTACACTCATCAGGCAGCCATCTGTCGGCTGTCCCACTGCTCAGGGCGGCCTGTCTGGCATTAACAACAGATTGGGGCTGTTCCATCCTGGCTCTGGCCCTGTGAACGGGGGCCCCTCCTTGGAGATCTTCCGGAAGTGCTGCAAGGCCTGCCTTTTTGCCAGGGCTTTTGAGGGAGTTTGAATCGGCACGCATCTTTGGGGGGATGGGGGAAAGATTACGGGTTTGTTATTTTATTTTTGTTTGTAAACTGAAAATGTGGGCTTGTTTTTTTATTTTTATTTTGTAAGTGTGTGTGCCTGTGTGCCTGGAAATCATGGTGACTTCTGGCAACCCCTAGTGGGGCTAGGACATTTCAGAGAGG
Organism: Gekko japonicus; assembly: GCF_001447785.1. Classification (NCBI taxonomy): domain Eukaryota; kingdom Metazoa; phylum Chordata; class Lepidosauria; order Squamata; family Gekkonidae; genus Gekko; species Gekko japonicus. The sequence continues at coordinate 59,352 of NW_015167664.1, forward strand.
TAGCTTGATAACTGCCTGTCTCTGTGTCCTGGCCCTGGTATTCCCTGGAGGTCTCCCTTCCAAGTACTTGTGAGGGTGGGCCCAGCTTAGCTTCCGAGATCTGACGAGATTGGGCTCGCCTGGGCTATCCAGGTCAGGGTTAACTGAAAATGTTTTTCACTGTTATCGTAAGCTGCCTTGAACCACAGGGAAAGGTGCGATATAAATGTTTTAATAAATAAATATATTAAATAATTCCATATGTGCTACAAAGACTTTATCAGTACTGACTGTGTATTGATCAGGCAAATGTACACAGTTCCCTGTTCATTGTCATATGGGCACATTCTCAATGATCTCCGATAAATGTGCTCAGCGGCTTCCCTATTTATTTTTATTTATTTATTTATTTTATTGGATTTCTATACTGCCCTCCCAAAGGCTAAGGGCGGTTCACAGGCGGCAAAGCCGGAATCTAAAATACAATAAAAAATACAATAAAATACAATATTTAACCCCCAAAACCATCCTATAACACGGTGCTATATCATTCAACCAAGATGGGAATAACCATCCAGCTTTGGTGGCCAGCTATCTTAGTAGCGTCCCGCTATGCTGTCTATGACTATGACTATTTAGCATCTTTGATATATGTCACAGTGTTTCCTTCCCATTTCCCTTGGCTTCATCCTGCAAATGGGTAAGAACAACAGTTGCCCATTTCTGAGCATTCTCTTTTATGGCTTACGTACTTCTATCATTCCACAGAATGTGTAAAATGGAATTGGTCAAGAGAAGATTTTCATAAATGAAACAGGGGCTTGTAGTGGCTTTTCACTGCGTGGTTTACTGCATTAAACTTTTTTGCTTGCATCCTTATACTAATACCCAAGTTGCCCCCTCCGTGCGGATATCTATATCTGCACTTTGGGGGCACTTGGGGGGCAGGGGGAGGTTTGTGCACATGTGGGACAGTCCCCACATGTGCACAAAAATAAAAAAAAGTTAAAAAAAAATTCGGGGGGATGTTTAAATCCCCCCAAAAGTGCAAGAGCGTCTCCTGCGTGTGCGCAGGAGACGCTCTGCAAACGCTGCCACCGGCCAGCCGGGGAGGGGGGAACCGCCGCCGCTACAGCAGAGCCCGGCCGGGTCGGAGCCGGGCGGGGTGGGGGGTGGAGGACCGGCCTCGCCGCCGCTGCCTCGGGGAGATTGAGGGGGGGATGGAGGAGACAGAGCTCTTCTCCCCCCCCGCGAATATCGCGGGTCCCCCTCTTGTTGTTGTCTAATGCTGCAATCCAGCTTTATTGCATGTGGGGTACTGTTTTTATGGCACTGCTCTCTCAACTTGCAACCCAGTTTCATGCCGTTTTTATTGCATGTATTACACGGTTCTGATTGCGTGGTTTTTCAGTTGGACAATCCGTCTTGAGTCTCAGCCAGAAGGGCAGACTATAAACAAAGCCAGCAAGCAAATGCCCGTGTACCAACCTGCCAAGACTACCACTAACATAACTCCATGTACACAAATGACAGGGACTGCTGCCATTCATATCGAAGATGTGGACACGCGTGCCAGAAGCAGATGTAGAGACAAAGAAGGTAAAGGGTAGAGTCTGCAAGAAGGAAGAGCGCATTACAAAAGGGAGGGAGACAGGGCTATTTTTGGGCAGGAACGCACAGGAACGGAGTTCCGGCTGGCTCCCAAGTTGGCCACGCCCAGCAGGAACTCATTAGCATAATAGGCCACACCCAACAGCAGGAACTCATTAGGATTGGCTACATTAGGGGTGTGTGGCCTAACATGCAAAGGAGTCCCTGCTACAAAAAAAGCCCTGGGTTTTGACAACAAACAAGGTAAACAGAATAACAAGCAAAAGGTGGGTGTGGCTGGATGAGCACACTTCTGGTAACACAGGGGTGTGGACACATATGCTAATGCGCTGTGCTGTCAGGGGTGTGGCCTAATATGCTAATATGTTTCTGGTGTTGGGTGTGGCCAATTATGCTAATGAGTTCCTGCTGGGCTTTTTGTACAAAAAAAGCCCTGGAGGGAGGCTACTATGAAACCCCTTCCAACGTTCATGGAACCCAACATTTAAGGAGACCGCCCCATGCTCCCCCTGAGTAAAGTACTGGGATGGGGGGGTATTCCAGGCCATTCTTCCCTCTCTCCCTATGCATGTGTGTTAAGTGCCATCAAGTCGAACCCCATAGGGCTTTCTGTGCAGGAGGCTAACAGAGCTGGTTTGCCATTGTCTTCCTCTGCATAGTGACCCTGGACTTCTTTGGTGGTCTCCCATCCTAATACTAACCAGGGCCGACCCTGCTTAGCTTCCGAGATCTGGTGAGATCAGGCTTGCCTGGGCTATCCAGGTCAGGGTTCTCTCTCAATACCAGCGCTATGAAGAGGGTAAGAATCAATTGACCAAGTACTGTATAAGAGCAAGAGTCCAGTAGCACCTTAAAAGGCTAACAAAATATGCGGCAGTGCATGAGCTTTCGTGAGTCACTGCTCACTTCTTCAGATACTTCTTTGTTAGTCTTTAAGGTGCTACTGGGCTACACACAGACTAACATGGCTACCCATCTTGAACTGAACAAGTAGGTTACCAGATTCTTACTTACAGAATTGTCCTGGAAAACTGTTTTTTTTTAAATTTTCTCAAAAGTACACCTTCCAGGGTAAGTAATTACCAGGTTGCCCCCGCAGAGATTGCTGTTGTGTCAGAAAAGGTTGTTTCAGTCACAGGCAATTTTCTACTGAGGGAATTCTAATTTTTCAATTTGTCCGATATTGCTTCTCTCAGACATTTTAAGTTCTAAACTATGAGGTGCCAAAGCTTGAGACTACTTAGTAGGTGCACATGTCTCAGATACAGGGGGCAGATCTAGGGCAAGGATGAAATAGTAGGGTTGCCAACTCTGGGATGAGAAATTCCTGGAGATTTCGGGCTGGAGCCTCGAAGAGGGCAGGGTTTGGGGAGGGACCTCAGCAGGGTATCTGCTATATATAAAAGCCCTAACGCGTTGGCACTTTCCAGCTCTCCCATTGGCTGTGCTGTGCACTCCATCAGCCATTGGCCCATCAACCGCCACTTAAGAGTACTTGCATGCCATTGGCTGGGTGCTGGGTCCGCTCCTTTCCCCCGCCCACTGCCAGCCTGGTCACTCTTCCCTCACAGAATAAGCTGCCAAAACGGCGGTCTCTCCTGACAAAGACACTTTTTCTGATTAGCTTCTGAGATCTGACGAGATTGGGGCTCGCCTGGGCTATCCAGGTCACGGTTAACTGAAAATGTTTTTCACAGTTATCGTAAGCTGCCTTGAACCCCACGGGGAAAGGTGCAATATAAATGTTTTAATAAATAAATACATTAAATAATTCCATATGTGCTGCAAAGACTTTATCAGTACTGACTGCAGTTTCAAAGGGTTCTTGCCAGGCCCAAGAGGCAGAACAGTGCACCAGTTTTATTCAGAGTTGTTCTTGAAGAATCCTCATGCCACTGAGAACTGTCATAAAAATCAGGATTTGTCAACCTGCAGGCCCTCAGCCAGATGGAGGCTCATGGACATATGTATAGATATGTTCCCTTATGCACATATATTTACACATAAAAGTGAGATTGTGTTGATAAATTTAGGGCTTTTCTGCATTCCCATTTACCTTGCTTCTAAGTTCCTGTTTCTTTCCGGGGCTGTGTGTGTGTGTGTATGTCCTGCATGTGTTTTGCTCCCTCTAGTGGTCAAGTCAATATTACACCAGTTTATGTCCAGCATATCTCCCTGCAGATTTGGATATAAACCAGTGTAATATCGAATAGATCACCAGAGGGAACAAAACCACGTGCAGAACAGATCTCCCTACCACCAAAGAAACAGGAACTTACAAGTGAGGAAAATGAGAATGTGGACAAGCCTATAGTCACTCTGTTCTAAAATGGGCTGCACTCTGCCTTAAAGATCAGGTCCACAACTTGCCCCCCCCCCGTTAGATCCAGCAATTTGATACTCCGGTAGCATCCAAAGCACAAAGTGCTTTCTTATAATGGTGAATACCAGCTGCAGCCTTGTCTGCACGGAGGTACCTTTTCTACAGTGACCCACATCCTGGTAACATCCAGCTCAACTTTCGGTGATGCGTTCTAACGCAGAGCTGTCCTTCGAAGATTACTTGGGAACTTCAGCTGGTTTGGAACACAACCATCACCATGTTGCTAACCAGGATGATGGGCACCGCAACCCTAGAGTCGGATTCGACTGGCTTTCGAACAAGGGAACCTTTACCTTTACCCTTTAACAGACTTTTGCCCTGATCTGGATAAGCCCAGGCTAGCCTGGTCTTAGCAGATCTTGGAAACCAAGCAGGGCCATCCCTGGTTAGTACTTGGAATGGGAGGACTGACCACCAAGGACGTCCAGGGTTGCTATGCAGAGGCAGGCAGTGGCAAACCTCCTCTGCTTGTCTCTTGCCTTGAAAACCCCATGAGAGGTCGCCATAAATCAGCTGTGACATGACAGCACTTTCCACCACCAGTGGAATTTTTTAAAACTATCCCAAGCATTTGTTGGTTCATATATTTTATTGTTGTCATTGCAGCTGCTGTTAGCCACTTTGTTATGCCTTATGGAAGAAGGGTAACATATAAATGTTTAGAATAAATAAAAGTGTTATCTGGACATTCGTTCAGACAGATAATATGTCCATGGCTGGAACTACTGGAATGATCTCTATCTGCTGAGTGTGACTTTCTTTTGTTGTTCAGTTGCACAGTCGAGTCCGACTCTTCACGACCCCATGGACCAGATCACGCCAGGCCCTCCGGTCTTCCGCCGTCCTCTGAAGTGTGCTCAACTTCATGTTCGTTGCATCTATGACACTGTCTAACCATCTCAGCCTTTGCCGTCCCCGTCTTCTTTGACCTTCAATCTTTCCCAGCATCAGGGTCTTCTCCAGTGAGTGCTCCCTTCCCTTCTCATTTGGTGGCCAAAGTATTTCAGCTTCAGTTTCATTATCTGGCCTTCCAGGGAACAGTCAGGGTTGATTTCTTTTAGGATTGACTGATTTGATCTTCTTGCTGTCCAAGGAATCAATTGACCAAGTACTGTAAAAGAGCCAGAGCCCAGTAGCACCTTAAAAGGCTAACAAAATATGCGGCAGGGCATGAGCTTTCGTGAGTCACTGCTCACTTCTTCAGATACTTCTTTGTTAGTCTTTAAGGTGCTACTGGGCTACATACACACAGACCAACATGGCTACCGCTACACACAGACTAATATGGCTACCCATCTTGAACTGAACGGTTACCAGATTCTTTCTTACAGAATTGTCCTGGAAAACTGTTTTTTTTAAATTTTCTCAAAAGTACATTTTCCAGGGTAAGTAATTACCAGGTTGTCCCCGCAGAGATTGCTGTTATGTCAGAAAAGCCTGTTTCAGTCACAGGCAATTTTCTACTGGGGGAATTCTAATGTTTCGATTTCTCCGATATTGCTTCTCTCATACATTTTAAGTTCTAAACGATGAGGTGCCAAAGCTTGAGACTACTTAGTAGGTACACATGTCTCAGATACAGGGGGCAGATCTAGGGCAAGAATTAAATAGAAGGGTTGCCAACTCTGTGATGAGAAATTCCTGGAGATTTCGGGCTGGAGCCTTGAAGAGGACAGGGTTTGGGGAGGGACCTCAGCAGGGCATCTACTATATATAAAAGCCCTAACGCGTTGGCACTTTCCAGCTCTCCCATTGGCTGTGCTGTGCACTCCATCAGCCATTGGCCCATCAACCGCCACTTAAGAGTACTTGCATGCCATTGGCTGGGTGCTGGGTCCGCTCCTTTCCCCCACCCACTGCCAGCCTGGTCACTCTTCCCTCATAGAATAAACTGCCAAAACGGTGGTCTCTCCTGACAAAGACACTTTTTCTGCTTGGCTCTTGTGAGACTAACTTTTCCCTCAGTGGCTGTTGCTAGGCGGAGATGGAAAGCTGAAGTCAGAGGGGCAGATAATGGTAGGTTGATGTCAGAGGGGCAGATAATGGTAGGTTGATGGTTGGCTGGGAAGATAGGGTTGCCAACTCCAGGTTGGGAACTTCCAAGATATTTGAGGGGTGGAGCCTGGAGAGGGTGGAGTTTCAGGAGGGTGGGTCCTCAGGTGCAATGCCATAGACTACACCCTTCAAACCAGCCATTTCCTGCTGGGGAACCATTGTTGCTAATCTCCAGGAAAGGGCTGGAGATCACTCAGAATTACAACTGCTCTTCAGATGGCAGAGATCAGTTCCCCTGGAAAAAACGGTAAGCTCTGTGTCATTATACCCTGCTGAGGTCACCACAGCAAACTGACGCTGAGTGCCCAAGGCCAGGGCACCCGCCCAGCGCCTCTTTCTAGAGCTCGTTGTATTTATTTCCACAACGAGCATTATTCCTAGTAATGCAATAAAGTCCATCCTCCAAATCAGCCATTTTCTCCAGAGGAACTGATTTCTGTCATCTGGAGATAAATTGGGATTTTGGAGATCTCCACCTGGAGGTTGGCAAGCTTATGCCGAGGAAAACATGCTTTATGAGCATATGTTGGCATGCAAAACAGAACTCTAATGGCACCCTGAAGACTAATAAATTTTATTCCAGCATAAGCTTCTCTGAGGAGCCCTTACAGAAGTTTATGTTTGAACAGCTTTGGTTAGTAGCCTTTCAAGGTGCCACTCCACTTCTGTTCTATTTTTCTTGGCAAACAGATCCCTGGCTGGGGGGGGGGGTGGAGCCTGAGGAGGGTGGGGTTTGGGGAGGGGATGGACTTCATTGGGGTCTAATGCCATAGAGTCCGCCTTCCAAAGTGGCCATTTTCTCCAGGTGAACCAAGTTATCCCACATCTCCAGCCATTACCTGGAGATGGGCGACCCTCTGATAGCGCAACTCCTATCAAATCATGGTTAAGGCAAGGCCACTGATCAGATCGAGAAAATAATTTCGGAGCAAATGCACCCAGGGAAACAGACTTAAGGGTTTGGTAAGAGAAAAGAAAAAGGTTGAC
>NW_015167664.1:66452-107498 GCF_001447785.1 Gekko japonicus
GTTCCCTTATTCCCCCCACCTCAAAAAAATGGGAAAGATTACTCCTGGGCCAAGAGCAGAAATCTCTCCTCCCTAAAAGGCAGATTCACGCAACTGCCTATCATGTGGAGATTAACCCCGAAGGGGGGGATGGAAGAAACGCGTTTCTAAAACGCAAGAAGATGGGAGGCAGGGACCGCGGAGGCTGCGGGGCGGGCGGGGTTGCATCTCCGCCGCCGCCCTCTGGGGAAGCCCTCCCCTCCCCTTTCCCCGCGGCGGAGGGCCGCCGCTTGCAAAGTTTGCCTTCCCTTCCGCCCCCGTCCGGGAATCCGCGCTCCAGTTTTCCCGGCCCGCCGAAGCCCTTCCCAGCGAGGTGGGTGTTCTCAGCGCGTTTGTTATGACTTGGAAGCCGATAATGGCAGATCTTATAGACAGCTCCGTTCCTCCCGCCGGGCGGCTTCGCGCAGCAGAGGAGCGCGATCGGCTGGCTCGCTGGCTTCGGACGGCAGACGGGGCCGCTGGGGCCTCCCCGGCCCTCGGATCCTGGAAGCCAGCGGGGCACAGGGGACGAGGAGGCAGGGAGGGAAGGGCGGTGGGAACTCCCACGAACTCCAGCAGAACGGATGCCTGTTGCACGGCGGGGAGAGGACGGTCTTGGCGAGATGGGGCCAGCCTGCCCCGCACGGCTCCACCGCTCGAAAGAAAAACCCACCCACCCCCACTGGCATCCAACCGCTCCCCTTGCTTCCTCCAGACTTGCGAAACGGGCCACCAAGAAGCTCGTGACGACCTAGGATCTCTTTTCAGAATCAAGCACTGGCCTGCCCTTTGCACATGTGCAGAGAAGCTCTCTGCAGCAACCAGCCATAAGCAGCCCTTGCGCATTTGGGAAGATGGGGTGTGTGTGAGAGAGAGAGAGAGGAGGGGGGTACTTTTGATATCAAATAGAACAAAGTTTGGGTCCAGTGGCACCTTTAAGACCAACAAAGTTTAATTCTGGGGATAAGCTTTCATGGGTGTGCGTGCGTGCACACTAAAGCTTATACCCAGAACTAAACTTTGTTTGTCTTACAAGTGCCACTGGACTCAAACTCTGTTCTGTTGCTTCATACCAACATGGCTGCTCACCTTTAATATCAAATAGGTAGACGTGCAGAGACCTGGGTCGCCCAGGCTAACCTAATCTCATCAGATCTCAGAACCTAAACATGTTTGGCCTGGAGATTCTGGAGGTGGAGCCTGAGGAGGGTGTGGTTTGGGGAGGGGCTTCAATGAGGTCTATGCCATAGAGTCAACCTTCTAAAGTGGCCATTTTCTCCAAGCCAACTGATCTCTCAGCAGGAGGTTGTAATCAATGCTCCCTCGTTCTTCTTGCAGTCCAAGGGACTCTCAAGAGTCTCCTCCAGCACCATAGTTCAAAAGCTTATACCCAGAACTAAACTTTGTTTGTCTTACCAGTGCCACTGGACTCAAACTCTGTTCTGTTCCTTCATATCAACATGGCTGCCCACCTTTAATATCAAATAGTTAGACGTGCAGAGACCTGGGTAGCCCAGGCTAACCTAATCTCATCAGATCTCAGAACCTAAACATGGTTGGCCCTAGGGCTGCCTGTTCCAGGTTGGGAAACACCTGGAGATTCTGGAGGTGGAGCCTGAGGAGGGTGTAGTTTGGGGAGGGGAGGGGCTTCAATGAGGTCTATCCCAAAGAGTCAACCTTCTAAAGTGGCCATTTTCTCCAGGCCAACTGATCTCTCAACAGGAGGTCAATTGTAATCAATGCTCCCTCTAAGCTGTGGAGTCTTGTGAGCAAAAATTCTACTTTGTGAGCTACTGGAATTAAAGTTGTGAGTGAGCAATTTGGCTACTGCATACAACTCAGTTTGCTTTGGAGCCCTCCTTCGTGAGCTAAGACAAAAATGTGTGAGCTGGAGGCTAAAATACTATGAGCTAGCTCACACTAACTCAGTTTAGAGGGAACCTAGATTGTAATCCCAGGAGATCTCCAGCCCCCACCTGGAGGCTGGAAACCCTAGTTGGCCCTGGTCAGCATTTGGATGGGAGACCACCAAGGAATACCATGGTCTGTTCACAGAGCCAGGTAATGGCAAACCCACTGCGGAATGCCTCTTGCCTTGAGAACACTATGGATCCAGAGCTTTTTCGCCAGTCCCCATGGCTGCACAATAAGGAATAAGCAACTATTAGCATTTATGTAGCACTTTGGATACTGTGAAGTGCTTCGGATCTATGATCTTATTGTAAATATTACAACAACCCTATCTGGAAGGTCAGTTACTATTATTTCCATATTACAGGTATAATTCTGGGAGCTCTTCAGGCTCAACCTGGAGGTTGGCAATCCTAAGGCAGAGCTGTTTTAATGAGAATATAGAAGCTAGTGCTCCCAGACACACACACACACAGAGCTGCTGTAAGTGAAAGACATAATGGGTTCAAACTGCACCGAAAAAGAAGAGATTGGGTTTATACCCTGCCCTTCACTACCCAAAGGAGTCTCAGAGTGGTTTACAATCTCCTATCTCTTCCCCTACCTACAACAGATACCCTGTGAGGTAGGTGGGGCTGAGAGAGCTCTTTCGAGGACTGCTCTTGAGAGAACAGCTCTGAGAGAACTTGTGACTAACCCAAGGTCACACCAGCAGCTGCACGTGGGGAATCAAATCCAGTTCTCCCAGATTAGAGTCCACACTCCTAACCACTACACTAAACTGACCAAAAGACCCCAGGAAGGCCCTTCTAATAGGGGAGATGGCCTCCTGTGGAGTCCTCACCTAAGGATGTGATCGGGAGCAGGCTCGGCGTTAGAGTGAGGATTACAGACTGGGTTGCCCGGGTCTCACTTTTGCTCTGTGAAGAGGCCCCATCTGCTTGGTCACAGCCTGTGGCATCTGGAACTCACAATAGCAGTGTGAGCCTGTTCAGACGATAATCAAGATGCAAAGCAAGGGGCCCGAAATACCCTGTGTGTGGGCAGAGTGATGGTAGCGCAACTGTAAGTGAAGCCAAAGCTTCTAATTGGTGGGATGATTACAGAAGGGTCAGCGGGGACAGAGAAAGCTTAGCCGGTGAGAATTTGGAGGCACATTAAGAACATAAGCCAAATGCTGGATCAGGCCAATGGCCCATCCAGTCCAACACTGTGTCACACAGTAGCCAAAAATACCAGGTGCCATCAGGAGATACAGCAGTGGGGCCAGGACACTGTTGACCTCCCCCCAAACACCAAGATGACAGAGCATCACTTGCCCCAGAGTCCCTATCTATACCTTGTGGCTAATAGCCACTGATGGACCTCTGCTCCATATGCTTATCTAGACTCCACAGCTTAGAGGGAGCATTGACAGGAGGCAAGAAGCGTAAACGCTAAGTGAGAAAGAGGCGTTAGAGAAAGAATAAAACCAACACCGTAGTGGCAGCTGTAGCCGAAATGCTATTTTAATCTGCGCAGCCAATCAGAACCCCGATGGGTAACCAGAAGCCCTACTTTGCAGGAGCACCGCAAAACACCTGGTGGACACCAGGAAAGGGGTTGGTGGGTCCCATGGTGCCCCCAGGCACAGCTGCCCACCTGAAGTAATCTGTCCAGGTGACACAAGACCAGAACTCATGGCTGCGCACTGGCTCATGAGCCTGGCAAACGACTTTTCTGGTCTGGTACCTATCACAGAGGTGGGTGAGCCAGCCCCTTCTATGGGGAGACCCCGACCACGGTGGTGAGGAATCGGGACATCATGGCCAGCCCCTTCTATGGGGAGACCACGGTGGTGAGGAATCGGGACATCATTCTCAGGTGCCCCACCCCAAGATTTCACAAGTCATGGAGGCTCAGCAGGGTGGCGGGTAGTGCATACACCCTCAAGGGAAGAATCCCACCCACCCCCCTTAGCCTCAAGCAGCATCTGAAGATGGACCAGATGTTTGCCTCTCAGCCACAAGCACAAACTCAGATGTTCGACCAGATGTTTGGGTTCTTGAGTTCTCCAGTTGTGTATGCCTGGAACGGACAAGGAACAGAGTTGCTGGTGACAGATCTCGTGACTGTGTCCGTGCGTATGACAAGGACCAGATCCTGGATGATACTTCAGTTTCTCTGAACAGATTACTGCAATGGCAGTCTAGGCAGAGATCCAGTGGACCACTATTCAACACCATTCTTTATGTCAATACCTTATTCCTGGATGAAGTCAAAGGTTGCTGGAAGAGAGTTCTGGCAGGTGAAGTCTGCCATTGTAAGAACCAACATCAGAGAGGAGGCTTACAGGCATTGTGCAATATGTCCCCGATAGTTATTCACACGCTGTGGGCCAGAAAATACAGGCTAATTGTTTGTGCTGGCGGGAGCCCACCGTACAGACTTGGGAACGCATCGCGGGACTTAACATGCTGGAACAATTTGTGGTAATTGTGCTCCCACTCATAACTGGGGTGCTACGTAAACGCTTTGGGAATGTTTGAAGCCACCAGATTGCTGATGGAATCATATACGTTCCCAATCTACAACTGGGTGCGATGTGACTCTTCGAAAATGTTAGAAGCCGCCGCCAAATTGTTTATGGAATTGTGTGCCTCCACCAGTAACCGGGCACTTTGTAACTCTTTAAAAATGTTAGAAGCCACCATATTCTTTGCAAGTTTGCAGCGGGAACGTAGTACTGCCACCAGTGTGCTAGTGCAGACGTTCCCCTGGCCCAGTAGAAACATAGAGCTGGAAGGGGCCTCAGGGGTCATCTAGTCCAACCCCCACACAATGCAAGGAATTCACAACTACCTTCTCCCCTCTCCCCCAACGATCCCTGCTCTGTGCCCAGAGTAGGTTTTGCTGCGGAAATTCTTACTAAAGATACCATTTCATGACCTGATTGTCATACTATTTGGTCAACACTAGAAGGCTGCGGTGGCTCAAGTGGTTAAGACGCTGAACTGCAGGCTGTGGAAGGTCAGTAGTTCAGCAGTTCAAGACCCGAGTGTGCCGCATGACGGAGTGAGCTCCCGTCTCTAGTTCCAGCTCCTGCCAACCTAGCAGTTCGAAAGCAAGAAATTGCAAGTAGATAAATAGATACCACTTTGGTGGGAAGGTAACAGTGTTCCGTGCGCCTTGGTGTTTAGTCATGCCGGCCACATGACCACGGAAACGTCTTCGGACAGCGCTGGCTCTTCGGCTTTGAAACGGAGACGAGCACCGCAACCCTAGAGTCGGATTCGACTGGCTTTCGAGCAAGGGAACCTTTACCTTTACCTAGAAGCCACTACTGTTGATATCCCATCCTCAGGCCAGTAAGTCTGTAGGGTGGTTTTAGTTGCACTTTGAAACAGAGCTTGAGGAAATGCGTAACTCTTAAATCTGAGCAATGGCATTATTGTTATCCTCCTCTCATTCTTTTCTTCACCATCCGGGAGGTACGGTAGGCTCTCCTGTGGTTCTCCTTGTTTGGTCGAGATCCACAAGCATTACGGGACCTCATTGGAGAGGGAAGGAATAGCCAAATGACCCGTGTGATCTTCCCTTCTACACTGTGCTCGGCCATGGAGAGGCAGCCACTGGCACACATGCCAAGAGTGGCACCATTATGCTTTGCACCCAGGGCCAGATCTCTGCCCAAGTGACCAAGGCACCAGCAGTATTGCTAGGACCAGCAGCATGGGAAAAGGCAACAAGCATGGCTTCTGCCTCCCCGTCCTTTATCAACTCCCCATCCCACACATCCACCAGCTAAGTCCAAGATGAATCCCTGAGAAGTTGCCAGCACTGCTGGAACTTGGCTTGCACCAGGTGTGTCTGGGAAATTTCAGCTCCCAATACCCGGCCGATTTGCTAGCCCACCAAAGCCTTCACTGGGAGACGCTGCATTTCTTTTTAGTAGCAGGTTGCCTAACCCCGAGGTAGGTTTTGGGGATCTCGGCTCATTGTTTGATTTCCGTTGTGAAGACCTCCTTGGAGAGGGAAGGAACAGCCAAACGACCCCTGTGTGATCTTCCCTTCTACACTGTGCTGGGCCATGGAGAGGCAGCCACTGGCACACAAGCCAACAGTGGCACCGTTTTGCTTTGCACCCAGGGCCAGATCTCTGCCCAAGTGACCAAGGCACCAGCAGTATTGCTAGGACCAGCAGCATGGGAAAAGGCAACAAGCATGGCTTCTGCCTCCCCGTCCTTTATCAACTCCCCATCCCACATATCCACCAGCTAAGTCCAAGATGAATCCCTGAGAAGTTGCCAGCACTGCTGGAACTTGGCTTGCACCAGGTGTGTCTGGGAAATTTCAGCTCCCAATACCCGGCCGATTTGCTAGCCCACCAAAGCCTTCACTGGGAGACGCTGCATTTCTTTTTAGCAGCAGGTTGCCTAACCCCGTGGTAGGTTTTGGGGATCTCGGCTCATTGTTTGATTTCCGTTGTGGCTATTTTGAGCAGGGCTCCCTGTCTTCAGAAAGGAAACGATGACTCCTGAATCAAATTCCGTGAGTTCAGATCTGGATTGTGGGTGCTTCTTTTATTACTGCTCCCCTGAGCTGAAATTTGCTCTCCTAGTGACCTGACTAGGGTTGCCAGGTTTGGATCGCCTGCTGGCAGGGGTATGAGGGGGGACGTTCCAGGAGTGGGAAGTGATGTCACCCCCATCCCCCCCCCAAATGGCGATGTTGTGCCCTGAAGTGATGTCAGGGGTGACACTCTGGTTTGGGGGCAAAACTGTGGTAAAATCAGCATCAAACCATAGAGTCTCACCCAAAAGCCAGAGTGCCACCTCCAACGTCACCAATGTGTAAGCGTCACTTTGGGGTGACCCAGACACATCATGTGCGACATTGCTGTATGGGGGCAGGGGGGTCTTCTCCAGTGAGTGCTCCCTTCTCATTTGGTGGCCAAAGTATTTGAGCTTCAGTTTCATTATCTGGCCTTCCAGGGAACAGTCAGGGTTGATTTCTTTGAGGATTGACTGATTTGTTCTTTTTGCAGTCCAAGGGACTCTCAAGAGTCTTCTCCAGCACCATAGTTCAAAAGAATCTATTCTTCGGCGCTCGACCTTCCTTATAGCCAATGATCCCTCTAAGCCGTTGAGTCTTGTGAGCAGAAATTCTACTTTGTGAGCTCCTGGCATTAAAGTTGTGAGCAAGCAATTTGGCTGCTGCATAAATTAGTTTGCTCTGGAGCCATCCTTCCTGAGCCAAGACAAAAATGTGTGGGCTGGGGGCTAAAACACTGTGAGCTAGCTCACACTAACTCAGCTTAGAGAGAACACTGCTTATAGCCCAACTCTCGCAGCCATACATGACTACTGGGAATACCATTGCTTTGACCATGTGGACTTTTGTTGGCAGGGCGATGTCTCTACTTTTTATCATGCTGTTTAGGTTCACCATCGCTTTCCTCCCAAGGAGCAGGCGTCTTTTAATTTCATGGCTGCTGTCACAGTCTGCGGTGATCTGGGATCCCAGGAACGTGAAGTCTGTCACTACTTCCATGACTTCCCCTTCTATTTGCCAAGGAGTGATGGGGCCGGATGCCATGATCTTAGTTTTTTTGATGTTGAGCTTCAAGCCCACTTTTGCGCTCTCCTCTTTTACTCTGAGCAAGAGGCTCTTAAGGTCCTCTTCACTTTCTGCCATTAGAGTGGTATCATCTGCATATCTGAGGTTGTTGATCTTTCCCCCAGCAATCCCAGCAAACACAGAGGTAGGCAACGGCAAATCTCTTCTACTCATCCTGCCCTGATCTGGCTGGCCTGATTTTGTTGGATCCTGGAAGCTAAGTAGGGTCAACCCTGGTTGGTACTTGGATGGGAAACCACCGAGGAAGCCCAGGGTCACTGTACAGAGGCAGGCAATGGGAAACCACCTCTGAACATCTCTTGCCTTGAAAACCCTACAGACTTGCCATAAATTGGCTGTGACTTGACGGTACTTTACACACACACACAGTGTGGATGGGTTAGCTCTGTTGATCCTGGGATTAGACAGCGGGCTGTGCAGAAAGCTCCACATTTACCGCATTAAATCATTAAAGGAGTGGCAGAAGTATGAAGCCCTCTTACCCAAAACAGACCAACTAGAGCTAAAGCTGGAGGCGGAGTCCTACGCTGTATCGGCAACATTTACCTGGGATGCGTGCCTCACCTTGTCCCAGATCTGGCAGGTAAAGCCACTAAAAAGTGCATTTCTGGGTGTACTGTTTGATTTCTGGGTAATACCCTTTTAACTACCCCTCACAGAGAAATTGCCCCAGGTGAGATACTACGGGGTATGCTGAAACGTTGTCCCTGATCACTGTGGAGGATCAGAAACAAGGCAGTTGAAGCCATGCTGAACTTCAAGGCGACGGAGGACTCACACAGTCCCCCAAGGCAGATAACCGGCCTCGCCTCCTCAATCGCACAGGAGGGTCCATTTTTGCACAGGCTTTAGGAAAGGAAGTCCCATATGTAAAGGCTGATGATTAAAGGCTATTAGTCACAAGGTACAGATGGAACTTTATGTCTGGGGCAGTGATGCTCTGTATTCTTGGTGCTTTGGGGGCAACAGTGTGATGGCTTCTGGTGTTCTGGTCCCACTGGTGGTCCTCCTGATGGCACCTGGACTGGATGGGCCATTGGCCTGATCCAACATGGCTTCTCTTATGTTCTTATTATCTAGTGTCCCAGGTTACTTTGTTGCTGGAAAGATTTAGTTATTGGAAAAGTAGTGAAGAACCAGGGAAGAGAAATTACAAAAAAAAAAAACCCATTTATTGAAGGTGATGAGTTCTGTTTGGCGGCATTAGTAATGGGAATTTACCTGTGAATCTGGCAACAGGTATATCGAAACCTGCTTTCCGACTTCTGTGATGTGTTCATATGATGGAGATGGATGGGTTTACCCTGATATTAACCTGTGTGGTTCTTAGGAGGTTTGGACTGTAGCAACCCTGATAACCTTGTTGAGCTAACTTGGGCTGAGCGGTGGCGATTGTTGGTAGAATATGTTTATCAAAAGGGAATTAGATAAGTCAAAAGGGAATTAGATAAGCATATGGAGCAGAGGTCCATCAGTGGCTATTAGCCACAAGGTATAGATAGGGACTCTGGGGCAAGTGATGCTCTGTCATCTTGGTGCTTGGGGGGGGGGTCAACAGTGGGATGGCTTCTAATGTCCTGGCCCCACTGGTGGACCTCCTGATGGCACTGGTATTTCTGGCCACTGTGGGATACAGAGTGTTGGACTGGATGGGCCTTTGGCCTGATCCAACATTGGCATCTCTTATGTTCTTATGTTGTCGAAGGCAACATTGTTGGTAGCTTGGGCTGAGAAAGAGCAAGTGTAAGGAAGATTATTTGGATCCAGCCCCTCCCGAGTTATCCTGTGGTGTTTCCCCCAAGTTTCAGTCCTTTCCCCTATGCTTTGCAGCATTTATACAAGATCTTTCAATGAGATCATCTGAAGATCTGGAGTGGGGTGTCAGCAGTATGTTAATGACACCGAGATATATATGTCTGTCTAAACTACCAGATGCCGTTGTCTCTGAACATAACTGCATGTTTGTTGCAAAATCCTCAGATCCTCCATGAGGCCTGTCCATCAGATGTGTATTGCAGGGTCTCTACTGAGCATTCAGTTCCCTGAGCCTGAATCAGACCGGACTACTGTAACACACTCTGTGTGGGGCTGCCCTTGAAGGTAGCCCAAACATTTCAATTAGTACAGAATGCAGCGGCTACCAGTAAGGGGCTTTCAAGGCCAGGGAGAAGCAGAGGTGGTTTGCCATCGCCTTCCCCTGAAGAGCCTTCCTTGGCGGTCTCCCATCCAAGAACCAACCCTGCTTATCTTACGGGATTTGCTGAGGTCAGGCTATACCATGCCACCTCCCCATCCAAAGAACACTCAACTGCAGCACAATTAATGTGTCTGATCCGTGGGTAAGGAAGAATGACGGAGCAGCAGCCTGTAAGGAGACAGAAACCTTTCCTGCATTCCGGCCCGCTTTTCACAGACATGGCAATGTCATTCAGTGGAGAGAATGCAGATGTGGACCTGGGTTCAACCCTCCCACATCAGCAACAGCTTATGGCTCACATCAAATGGAGGATGATCTCATTTCCTCGAATTCCCATTTCTTAGATTTACTGGGTGGCCTTAGGTGAGCAGCTCCAGTTGCCGAATGTTCGGCAGGTTTCCTGTGCCTTAAAGGATGCGCGAAAAGTGAGAATTTCTGTCTGCCGCACTGCTTTTTTTTTTTTTAAAGTCCCCCTAAGGGGAATTTTTTATTGATTTTTTTTTTAATAAACTACAAACTATAACAGAAAATTGGGGAGGGGAAACTACAGCTAGGGGAAAAGGAAAGAAAACCACTAATAACTAAAGCCCCAAGAATAGGAGATAACAACAACATCTTATCTAAATGTTATAAGAGATCATAACAACATCTTATCTAAATGTTATTCTCAATCGCTAGTATTACTTTGAACATAGTCGGTTATGCTAAATTATTTATCTTTTTATCAATCAATTTATCTGTTTAAGAAAACCCCCAGAGCACCCCATAGTTAGTGTAAAGTTTTCAGGCACAATTCAGAGTCCTTCAGCCTTTTGGCTTATCTTTTCTAATCCTTTTGTCTTATCTTTTCTAATCCTCAATTTGTATGGACTTTTGGGGGCGGCCGCCCCCCTTTTCAGAGAGAGAGTCCTCGTCGGAAGACACCAAGTCCAGTTCGCCATCAGATTTGCTTCTAAAGGCACAGTGGCCCTGCCGGAGAAAGAAGGCTTTGGCAACCCTACATGTTCCACTCGTTCAACCAGAGTTACCCCATCTAATAAAACATAACAACATTTGTGACTTTCCTCACACGTGTGATGGGAAGATATTGACTGTGAAACGCTTTACGTGTTAAAATCTTTATTACATAAACAACCTTATATGGCATGCCTATGCATATATATATGAGATATATATGAGATATATATGAGATATCTAAAAATAGCCAGTTCCTAATATTCTCTCTCTCTGTGCAAGCCAAAGGATTTATTACACTCTCTTATCACTTCAAGAATCCAGGGCAGCGATATGCAAATGGCTGAATGACTCAGCACGCACCAGTTCTCTGCTGTATTCTATGGGGTGAGTTGCAGTCTGGGACAGTAAAAGGAGCGCATTGCATGTCCCTCTTCGTACTTCAGTCCTGAGCAGAGATATGAAGAAGAAGGAGGAAGAGGAGGAGGAGGAGGTTGGATTTATACCCCACCCTTCACTTGGAGTCTCAGAGCGGCTTACAATCTCCTTTCTCTTTCCCCTCCCCACAACAGACACCCTGTGAGGTAGGTGGGGCTGAGAGAGCTCTTTCGAGGACTGCTCTTGAGAGAACAGCTCTGAGAGAACTTGTGACTGACCCAAGGCCACACCAGCAGCTGCATAGGGAGGAGTGGGGAATCAAACCTGGTTCTCCCAGATTAGAGTCAGCTGCTCTTAACCCCTACACCAAACTGGGTGGAACTCTGCTTAGGACTGCCGTGTCGGTTTACTACAGGCAGAAGGTAGTTTTAGCCCCTACTCCAAGGGTGATTTACACATGATGAAGAATGCAGATTGGGTCTGGGTCCCCACCCTGTAATACTGAGTGTAGCAGTCCCACATGAAACAAAGTTTTGAGTCGAATGGCACCTTTATGACCAACAAAGTTTTATTCTAGGTATAAGCTTTCCTGTGCACACACACTTCTTCAGATACTCGCATGAATTGTTAGTTCTCCTCAATCCTCCCTGTGTTGTTTGCCCCCCAAATAGCATCCCCATACCAGACAGCTTCAGGTCAGGAAAATGATGTAGCAGGAACATCTGAAGCCCCTTCTCTGCATGTGCCACAATAGTGATCCAAAGCAGGTGCCGCGCATGCAGGAACTGAGTGATCCAAAGCAGGTGCCGTGCATGCAGGAACGGAGTGATCCAAAGCAGGTGCCGCGCATGCAGGAACGGCGTGATCCAAAGCAGGTGCCGCGCATGCAGGAACTGAGTGATCCAAAGCAGGTGCCGCGCATGCAGGAACTGAGGAGGACCTGCAATTCACATCTGACACCCACACAAGACACAAGGTGGGGACTCCAGACCCAACCTGTGTTCTTCATAATGTATGAACCAGCACTAGTTTCTCCCATGTTTAGCTGCTGTTCAGTTAATGGGGCAGGGGATCACAAAGCACAGCCCGTGGGGACAATGTGCCAGTGGGCGCATGCCCATCTGCATCCATATACCATTACACATCGGCATGAGAGGCTGCTGTTTGAAGAACTACTGCTGTGAACCATTTGCACATGGTACCCCCCCCCTAAATTCCTAATGGATCTTACTCCTACAAAACCTCACAACTACATATATACGTGCGCACATGCATAAAGGGATGAACTGCATAACAGAGTGAATGGCTCACCTGGGTACGTATATTGACTGCAAGTGATCTGAGTGGCCTTAGGAGCACGTAATTCTGTGACAGGTCATGGGTATTGTTTACAACAGACTTGTCCCCTTGCTTGACATAAATGGGTAAAGGCAAACGCACCAAAAGAAATGATAATGAGTGTAAATACACCATCACATATACATCCACAGTTAATATATCGGGACTGACATATGATGTATACAAGACAGCAATGTGTGCATCTTCCAAAAGAGACTATGGCATGCAGAACTGCCTTTCCTTGAAGGACTCATATTTACATAAACCAGATTGGATTGTAGTGGGTTGGACTGCAATTTGGGATTCTCACCCAATATGCAAAAGCCTGTGCGTACAAACAGGCAAAATCACAGCTGTTTCCAAACATGAACTCATAAGGATGTAAGCATGCACACGTGTCCACACACTGCTGCATGATCTCTCTCACAGACATCCTGCCATGGACGTGCGCATATATTGCATTTTGCTTCTCGGGTCCCACATCGAGAGGAAAAGTAGCTGGCACTCGGATAACCTTCAAGCGGTAACTAGAGATAATGCACACGTAGACACGGCTCAGAAATCTACAAGGGGTGCGTGTGGTTCCACTGAAGCTAAACCATAATAAGAACAAATGCCACACAGATTTAATCTTCACACATTATGGAGCCTAAAGGTTGGGTCTTATGTAACACAATCATATGTAACTTGTGGGCAAGGTTCCCTCTAAGCTGTGGAGTTGTGTGAGCAAAAATTCTACTTTGTGGGCTACTGGCATTAAAGTTGTGAGCAAGCAACTTGGCTACTGCATAAATTAGTTGGCTCTGGAGCCATCCTTCCTGAGCGGAGACAAAAATGTGTGAGCCAGAGGCTAAAAAACTGTGAGCTAGCTCACACTGA
This sequence comes from Gekko japonicus, assembly GCF_001447785.1. Lineage (NCBI taxonomy): Eukaryota > Metazoa > Chordata > Lepidosauria > Squamata > Gekkonidae > Gekko > Gekko japonicus. The sequence goes on from NW_015167664.1 coordinate 79,747, forward strand.
CTCAGCTTAGAGGGAACACTGCTTGTGGGTTCTCTTCATTTCTTGTGGGTGGTGCCTGTTTAAGATCAGGACCACAGCGCATGTGGAGAAGGGACTTCAGACTTCCTCCCTGTGTGATTTCCCCAGCTGGAAACAGATAGGGAGGGGGTGCCATTGGGCTTGCTGGGGAAACCCACATACATCCTAGGGAACGCATGGGTTTCCCCAAATAGCCCCCCCCCCGCACTGTTTCAGGCTGGAAAAATAGTGCAGAGAGGAACACTGTAGCGGAGGCCATTCTCTTTGTGCCCAGTGGTCCTGATCCTAAGCGGACACCGTGTGGATGGGAACTGAGGAGAGAACCAACAACTCGTGTGTGATTCTGTTACGCCTCATACAATCCCAGACCCAATCGGTGTACATGTACGAAAGTATACATGACGTCTGGCCATAAACCCTGAGACCTTAGTTTCCATCCCGCAACAGGGCGCCCTGTCAAGAAGACGCAACTTCTGGCATCCTGGGGGCAGTCTAGTGCTGCTCATTTCCCTAGGATAGAAGGTGAGGGCGCACGACAGACATGTTTCTCTTCCGCACTGTCATTTGCGTCACTTGTTTGTCCCTATTGCTTTGGGCTGTCCCCCCACCCCACCCCTTTTCCACATGTATTTTGCTCCCTCTGGGACTACTAGAGAGAGCAAAACACATTGAGGGGGGGAAACCCTGGGGCAATAAGTGACAAAAGAGTGACAAAAATGATCCTGCGGAAGAGCCCTGTTACTGTCCCGCATCCTCTAGTTTGAACCAGGCCTGGAGGCCACGGACGAGGTGAAGCTCCAGGGGCCCTGCCCGCAATTAGAGTCGCCTCCTCTCGGACTAAGAAAGAAAACATGAGGGGAGAGAAAGGTGAGGTGGAGAAATGAGAAGGCGCTGACTAAGAAGGATGGAACGGGTTTGTGTGTGTGTGGGGGTTCTTGCCTGTGTGTGGCATTTGGGAGTGTCTCCCTCCCTCCTTCCCTCCCTCCAGTCGCCGCTTATAAAGAGAGCGAGACAGAGGATAACCCCCGAAAAGGGAGAGGGCAACTGAGACAGAGCCCCTCACCCCGCTGGGAGAAAAGGGTTTCATTGCTGGTGCGGAGGGGTAGCAGCCTTCCGCATGAGTTCCCCCTTTCAGGGCTCATCTCTGCCCATTGTTGGGATGTCACCAAGGAAGAATACGCCGATGGGGTTGGGGAGGTGGTGGGGAAGGGGAGAGGAGAGGCGAGGTGGAGGGCAGGGGCGGCGAGAGGTGGATTGCTGTAAAGGGGGAAGGGTCAGGAGGACGGTGCCGGGGAACAAATCTGGAGTTAGGGCAGCGCGAGGGCAACTGTCAGCGCTCCTGCCAGAGAGAGAGAGTCATGGGCTGGAGAAGGGCGGACCCCTCTTGCTCTCTGGGCGAGTGACAACTGCTGATCATGCCCAGCCTATAGAACGTGGCCCAGAATTGTTTCACGCCTGCATTAATGGATAGCTTTGACTTCCCAGACTTTTTAATATAGTATTTGTTTAGATCATTGCCCTGACCTGGACGGCTCGGGCTAGTCTGATCTTGTCCGATCTCGGAAGCGCAGCAGGGTCAGCCCTGGTTAGTATGTGGACGGGAGACCACCAAGGAAGTCCGGGGTCGCTATGCAGAGGCAGGCAACGGCCAGCCACTCCTGTTCATCTCTTGCCCTGAAAACCCTATGGGGTTGCCGTACGTCAGCTGCAACTAGACAGCACTTTCTGCCTTTCCACATTTAGATAGTTATTCCCCGCTGTCCAGTGTTCCCTCTAAGCTGAGTTAGTGTGAGCTAGCTCACAGTTTTCTAGCTTTTGGCTCACACATTTTCTTAGCTCAGGAAGAATGGCTCCGGAGCAAACTGATTTATGCAGTAGCCAAATGGCTCGCTCACGACTTTAATGCCAGTGGCTCATAAGTAGAATTTTTGCTCACAAGACTCCACAACTTAGAGGCAGCACTGTCAAAGCGGCTTACATCGTTCTTCCCACCTCTCTTTTATTGTCAATAACAACCCTGCAAGGTAGGTCAAGCTGAGGGTGAACGGCTGGCCCAAGGTCACCCAATTTGCCTCCGTGGCAAAGTGAAGATTCAAACCCGGGTCTCCCAGGTCCTAGACCAGGACTCTAACCACTACACCACACTGACTCTGGGCAATACGTATAGAATTGGTACTCTACCATTAGTGAAGCGTTAGTGTTGTGACCCCAACCCAAGAGGCTGGATGGCCATCTGACAGCAGTGCTGATTCTGTGAACTTAGGCAGATCATGAGAAGGGAGGGCAGGAAGGGTCGCATCAGGGCTTAGTTCTCGTGGCCTAGGGAAATGCCGATCGCCACTTTGGGGTCAGGAAGCGATTCTTCTCCAGGCCAGTTTGGCCAGGGATCCTGGAGGTTTTTTTGTCATCTTCTGGGCATGGAACAGGGGTCACTGGGGGTGCGGGTGGGAGGTATTTGTGAATTTCTTGCCTTGTGCAGGAAAGTGACAAAGTGAAGATCCTGGAGGTTTTTTTTGCCATCTTCTGGGCATGGAACAGGGGTCAATGGAGGTGTGTGGGGGGGAGGTATTTGTGAATTTCCTGCCTTGCGCAGGGGGTTGTACTAGATGATCCTGGAGATCCCTTCCAACTCTATGATGCTGTGATTCTATGATTCTAAGCTGACACATAACAGAATAGCATTATCAGAAGACCCTTGCCCAGATCTGCCTGGAAGTCCATCTAGTCCAGCATCCTGTTTCCAGCCTTGACCAGCTGGATGCCTCTGGGAAGAATGCAAGCTGGACTTGAAAGGCAACAGATCGAGAGAGAGAGAGAGAGAGAGAGAGAGAGAGAGAGAGAGGAGATTGGATTTATATCCCACCCTTTACTCGGAGTCTCAGAGCGGCTTACAAACTCCTTTCTCTTACCCTTCTCACAACAGGCACCCTGTGAGGTAGGGGGGGCTGAGAGAGCTCTTGACAGAACTGTCCTTGAGAGAACAGCTCTGAAAGAACTTATGACTGACCCAAGGTCACACCATAAGAACATAAGAGACGCCAATGCTGGATCAGGCCAAAGGCCCATCCAGTCCAACACCCTGTGTCACACAGTGGCCAGAAATACCAGGTGCCATCAGGAGGTCCACCAGTGGGACCAGGACAATAGAAGCCCTCCCACTGTTGACCCCCCCCCCCAAGCCCCAAGAAGACAGAGCATCACTTGCCCCAGAGCCCCTATCTATACCTTGTGGCTAATAGCCACTGATGGACCTCTGCTCCATATGCTTATCTAATTCCCTTTTGAAGCCGTCCATGCTTGTAGCCGCCGCCACCTCCTGTGGCAGTGAATTGGGGAGAAAGGCGGGGTATGAAGGAAATAAGTAAATAAATAAAGCAAGTGGGCAGATTGGCAGCATCTCAGCTTTTTTTAAATAAAGGGATCTGCACGTGGGATAGGAGCGGGGGCGTTGGCTACCTGGTCTGCATATGACAGCCAGGGGTGCCAGTCCTGGGTTGGGAAATACTTGGAGATTTTGGGGTTGTAGCCTAGGAAGGGCGGGGTTTGGGAAGGGGAGGGACCTCAGCAGGGCATAATGCCATACAGTTAGGCCTCCAAAGCAGCCCCTTTTCTCCACGGGAATTGATCTTTATTGGCTGTAGATCCACTGTCATACTGGGAGATCTCCAGGTGCCACTTGGAGGTTGGCAGCTATGGGTGCCAGCCTCCAGGTGGAACCTGGGGAGCCCCCGGGAATACTCTTCATCTCCGGACTACAGAGATCAGTTCCCCAGGAGAAAAATGGGATACTCTGGAAGGGTGGACTCTGTGGCCATTGCATCCCACGGAGGCCCCTGTCCTCCTGCAACCCCACCCTTCCCAGGCTCAACCCCCCCCCCAAATCGCCAGGTGTTTCCCAACCCAGAGCTGACAACCCTACACCCCCACCCCACCCGCAGGGAGCACCTAGCAACCCTACTGGCAAACCTCGCGACATCTCAAGTTTCTCACGGGCAGATCCCATCGGAAGCGTGTGTTTATTTCAGTCCTTGCAGAAGCCATCGAAGTTCCAGCTGCACCATTGGATTTAGCCTGGGAAAGCTCCATCAGTAAGACGGAGCGCCAAGCCGTGGCAAGCGGTGCACCTCTTTTTCGAGAAACTGGTAAAGGAAGCTCAGCGGCTCCCAACCCAACTCAACTCCTACAGACAATTTGTGTCTCCCTAGTGATTAATGCCATAATGATATTGCAATAGTCAAAGTTTCTCTTCTGCTGCCATTGCCGTTGGGCAAGGCTGGGCTGCGGCCTCTGCCAGAACGCTCCGGAGCCAAACCGGGCGAAGGGAGAATCCTGAAGGGCTCAAACACATCCCAAAGCCCCGGGCGAGTGTTCGGGCTTTCCCAGCTGCCGTGGCCACGGGGATTTCGACCCCAAATAAAGAAAAGAAGCACATTTGAGTCATGATAGCCCTGCGTTACAAACAATTAGATTCCGCTTCCTGCCAAGGATTAGTGATCCTGTAGAGAGATGGTTGTGCTTGCTGTGCGATTTGAACCTAGATGTATTGTTGTGTGATTTGAATCTAGGTTCAAATCCCCAATCAGCCAAAGGATGGCTGGCTAGCCTCAGTAGTCCATTTGTTAAATGGGAATAACAATGAACGGGAAGAGCACTGACCCACGTGAAAGGATTGTTGTGAGGGCGGTAAAATGCTGCAAAACGCATTGCGCTTAACACTGCTAGTGCAATAAACAATTAGCTCTGCCGCCAAACCGATCCCTTAATTTCCGCCTTCTGCAAAGGGTTGCAAACCTCCAGGTAGTGGCTGGATATCCCCCCCCCCATTACAACTCATCCCCAGGTGACAGAGATCAGTCCCCCTGGAGAAAATGGCTGCTTTGGAAGGTGGACTCGATGGCCTTATACCCCACTGAGGCCCTACCTCTCCCCACACCCCGCTGTCCCCAGGCTCCACCCCCCCCCAATCTCCAGGTGTTTCCCCACCCAGAGCTGGCAACCCTACGTCTGCATCTCCACAACTCTCAGCTACAGGAACTTCTCCTTTCTGCCTGTTATTTCTGGGTTTTCTTCCACCCTCAAGACTCCTGCCTCGGGCCTTCTCCCCTTTGCCTGCTTCTTCCGGACCACTCCAACGTGCCTTTCTTAGCCTCCCCTTTCTCAGGCCTGGTAACTTCTCATCAGGCTCCCCAGCCAGCTTTCCTCACTAGGTGGGGCTGTGACATTTCCAAGGTGTAGCTACCAGGGCTATTTTTGGGCAGGAACGCACCAGCTGGCTCCCGAGTTGGCCACACCCAGCAGGAACTCATTAGCATAATAGGCCACACCCAACAGCAGAAACTCATTAGGATTGGCTACATTAGGGGTGTGTGGCCTAACATGCAAAGGAGTTCCTGCTACAAATAAAACCCTGGGTTTTGACAACAAACAAGGTAAACAGAATAAGAAGGGAAAGGGTGTGGCTGGATGACCACACTCCTGGTACCATGGGGTTGTGGCCTGATATGCTAATGAGCTGTGCTGTCAGGGTGGGGCCTAATATGCTAATGAGTTTCTGCTGTTGGGTGTGGCCTATTATGCTAATGAGCTCCTGCTGGGCTTTTTCTACAAAAAGAGCCCTGAGCTAGACCCTCTCTGGTGGTTAGGGTTGCCAGGTCTGGGTTGGAAAATACCTGAAAACTTTGGGGGTGGATCCGGGAGAGGGTGGGGTTTGGGGAGGGGAGGGGCCTCAGCAGGGTATAATGCCATGGAGTCCACCCTTCAAAGCAGCCATTTTCTCCAGGGGGGCTGATCTCTGTCAGCTGGAGATCAGTTGTAAAAGCGGGAGATCTCCAGGCCCCACCTGGAGGCTGGGAACCCTACTGGTGGTGGAAAGTGCCCTCTAGTCACAGCTGACTTATGATGACCCTGTAGGTTCGGGGTTCCCATGGGCCCCGTGGCGGCCACTGAGACCTTTCCTGGTGCCCACCAAGTATTTTAAGAAAGTGGGTGGGGCCAGGTGGGGCTTCTGCCTGTAAGGTTTCTGATTGGCCACTGGAGATTTGATTGGCTATGCAGGTTTTTAAAGACATTCCTTTGGCAGCAGCCGCTACCTCAGCACAAGGATCCTCACTGCATGACTGAAGTTAAGCTGAGACAGCCATTTGGGGGCTGGCTCCACCTCCAGCCGCAGCCCTGTTGTGGCTGTAGGGCTGCCAAGTGGGGGGGGCAGGTAAACCCCCGCTTTGGAGGCCCGATTTCCGCCGCCGCGGAATCGGACCCCGGGGGGAACCCCACCCCGGCGTGCGCGTCACCCGGAAGTGACGTGGGAACGCCGGGCATACTGGGGGCGGGGCCACGGCCATACAAGGGAAAACTCTATGGTTTTCCTTTGTATGGCCGTGGCCCCACCCCCAGCGTGCCTGGCGTCCTCCCGTCACTTCTGGGTGACAAGACGCCGGCTGGGAGCCCCCTGCTCCTGGGGAAGATACACTTGGCAACCCTATGTGGCTGTGCCCCCAGGCTCAGAAAGGTTAAGGATCCCTGACGTAGGGTTTTCAAGGCGACGGATGAAGAGAGGTGGCTTGCCATTGCTTGCTTTTGTGTAGAGACCCTGGCCTTCCTTGGCGGTCTCCCATTCAAGCACAAACCAGGGCCGACCCTGTTCAGCTTCCAAGATCTGATAAGATTAGGCTAGGGCTGCCAGGTCCTATCTGTGATCCAGCGGGTGGGAGGGGGAGGGGGCTCCCAGATCTGGCCTGGAATCTTCTGTTGTGCGTGGGGGGGGGACGCTCTAGTTTTTGGGCAAAACTCTATGGCTTTTTGGCTTCAAAACCATAGAGTTTGTCCAAAAACTAGAGTGTCACTCCCGATGGTGACAACACGATGTCGTCACTTTCATGTGACATCATCGTGTCGGGGACATCACTGGGCAATGACCCCATTTGGGGGTGGAGCTTCCCCCACCAGCCACCTGGCCAGCGGCAGATCTAAGCCCCAAAAATCAGGTGAACCCCCTCCTGGACTGGGGGTCTGGCAACCCTAATCCAGGCATAGGACTCTACCTAAGAAATATGTATATCGTGGCCAAGGAAGATGCAGTTCTCAGGCTGGAAAACGTGTACAGCCCTGCTTTGATTTACTCCCCGTCCCCACTTTAAGTACCCTGCTGTGCTCACATTTAGAGCAGATAAAGGGAGTTGGTTTATCAAATGTTTCCTTATTATACAAAGGCTAAAAATAAATAAGAACAGAAAATAAGTTACATTGGCCTCCCCTGCTCCACCCTGCTCTGGCCTGGTATATTACCCGATCAGAGATAATTGGCAGTGATTTACCCACTGTGCAGTTGGTTCATTGTCAGCCCACCGTCAGGTAGATCTTAGAGCAGTGCTGCGCACCTATGCCGGATTGCCATCTTGTATACTGTAATTTCATGCTGCATCAATTATTTGCTTGCTTGCATAGCCTTGCTGGAAGAATGTTTTAATTGTTTTATCAACTTGTTGTAATCCACCCTGAGGCCTGCATTGCAGGGGAGAGTGGGATAAAAATCCAATAAAATCAATCAATCAATCAATCAATCAAGTATCCACTTTTAAGTGGAAACTGCCATTTCACAAATTAAAAGCTTAAAAAAAAAAGGTGAGCAAAACACCACTCCAGGTGAGGGGATGTACCCACTGCCCTCACCTTGGTTACAGCTTCCCATCTCCTTAAGCCCTCCCCTAGTATAGAAACCCTCTGCTTGCCCCCCCCCCATTTAAGATTGGAGCAACAATGTCAGTGACAGCCAGTAACACTTCTGCCTTCCTTGCCCCTTCTGTGACATCAGAGCAGCTCGACCAATCATTTTGTTGGGCATTTTACATTGGGGAAAATGGTGCAGTCAGAAAGGATAAACCTTCATACCCTGTGTCATGATCTGGGCTGTGCCACCAGAGGCCTACTAGGCCCAGGGAGCCTGGCTAGCAGTAGGTGAGGCTGGGTCTACAACTCCCAGAAGCCCCTGAGAGGTTTTGGAGCCAAAATTGACCAATAGGAAAAGAGGAGGACTTGGAATAAAAGATCTGGAGCAGCAGGAAAAGCTGTTCTTTTTCCCAGAGGGCAGAGCCAGAAGGAGGGCTGCTGCAAGGAAGAGACCCTCACCCTGAGGGAAGGGTGAGTAGTCTAGAGCCACTTGGAATAGTGAGCTAGGGACAATATATACGTATTTAGACGCGTTAGGGCAGGGAATTTGATTTCTTTTCTTTTCACCCAGTTACTGATATATTTCTGCACCTTGTTTGTTTGACCTCTTATACAATAAACTATTTTCATTGTTCACTCTGCCTGGTCCTCACGCCTATTATTCAGCCAAAAGGGAGGTCAGAAGGTCTTGGGAGGGTGCTCTGGGCCTTCTCAAGGGAGCCTGGAACCAGAGTGGTGGCAGCGTCAGGTGACACCCCATCTGAGCCGTGGCACCCTGGTGTTGAAGTTCTAGTTAGGGTTGCCAGTGTCCAGTCCTTTTAACAGAGGTTTATTTACCAAGTGGTGTTTTCTTACCTCCATGCCATGCCATGAAAAGCTTAGCTGCCCATTTCCAGACATGAACCCTAAATGAAAGGGAAAGGACAATGTTTTCTCCAGGCTAGTTGGCCACTCTAGTTCCAATCCATTTCAGGGGCCTTTGGAATTTATTTTTTAAAAAGAACTCGGGGGGGGGAGGAATAGCAGGATTGTGGACGCCTGGAATTTCAACTAATTTGGCCCTTGTGGAGACCAGGCTGCCTGGAGGGAAGACTGTGAGCAAACATTTTGCGGCAAAATAAACGGCAGAAGAAATATAAGCCATTTTCCAACCCTGAAGAAAGTGCTAGAGAAATGTTTAAAAACACATAAAAACAGGCATGACGCGTAAATGTGCAAATCCTTTGGGACGATTCAGTGTATTTTGTGATTTCTGCCCAACCACGGAAACTGGTGACAAGGGCGGAATTCAGCATCCCATCCTGATACCCTGTGTGAGACCCTAGTGCTTAAGGATGCAAAGGGATGGCCAAAAATGTGTGGGAAGCGCCTGAGGACTTTTCAAAACCTGGAGGGGTTGTCTGGGGAGGAAATTCCAGGAGTCCCAAACGCTTGTCTCGTCTCCATAAGTGGCAGAAACAGAGGAGATTATGCAAAGTCAGCACATACATGCAGCTCTTTATTTGTATGTGAATGTACACGAATACCCAAAGATGTACTGCATGCAAAGGTATGTGACAATCTAAAACTGTGCTTACTAAACAAACCATCATCACCATCGCCATCAGTATGTAAAAGCCAGCATGGTGTAGTGGATAAAGTGTCAGAATGGGATCCTGGAAGAGCTGGGTTCAAATTCTCACTTCTACCCTGGAAGCTTTTTTGGGTGATAGGGTTACCAGTCCTAGGCTTGCCCACCCCCCAGGTGGGGGCAGGGGATTCCCGCTTTTGCGGGCTCAGGCCCACCGCCAGCCAGCTGGCCATTGGGGGAAAAGCCACCCCCCAAAAGGTGTCCCTTGGCGACATCACCGACACAATGATGTCACTTCCGGAAGTGACATCATTGTGTCTGCGACATCAGGGACAACACTCTACCTTTTGGGCAAAACTCTCTGTTCTGTAGCCATTTTTCCACAGAGTTGTCACACTTAACAGAGGATCGGAAACCAAACTGTGCCCTGTGCTAATTCAGGGGGACAGCAAAGGCTGTGCATTTTTAAATAGGGATGCCAGCCTCCAAGTGGGGCCTGGGGATCTCCCGGAATGACAGCTCATCTCCAGAATACAGAGATCAGTTTCCCCTGGAGAAAACGGATGTTTTGGAGGGTGGACCCTGTGGCACTGTCCCCCACTGAGGTTCCTGTTGTCTCCACGGGCTCCACCCCTGAATCTCCAGGAGTTTACCAACCTGGAGCTGGCAACCCTATCCCCCTGCCCCCTGCCAGTGGCCAAGGGGTCCGTGGCAACCCTATAAATCAGACTCAAACTACAAAGCTAAAAGTGGACAGGGCGAAGGGTGGGGTGATTGGGAAACGTTTGGCCCAAACGGCATTCTGCAGGGTTAAAGAACAAGAAAGCTCTTACAAATCCAGAGGGATATCAGTGGAGGGTTAGTATTTCTTAGCTGTTTTACAGGTGCAAAGGTGTTTAGGATTGCACTGTAAATTGAAAATGCATTCTGGAGATCAGCAACAGATTTATGAGTTAATAACCTGTCCACTAAAAAGCAAACAATAGAAATGGAGCACGGATCAGTCGCTGGGTAGATGCCGACAAGGCAAACATTGTCTTAGAAGTGTGCACAAACAGATGCCACCAAGGGGAGAGGGGAGCAACAAGAGGCTGAGATGATAGGCTGTATTCCATTGACGACCAACCACAATTACGACGACAAGTGCCGCAGACTTCAGTGGATGCTTGGCCCGAGATCTGTGTCGCCCCCGAAGGGTGTTCTTCGCAGTCGTCTTGTTTGACGCACAAACACTCCACCCTTCCCTCCACTCCACTCGCCTGCTCCCTTCTCTATTCAACAAATGCCAGCTAATTCCTGAACAAACTCCACTATTTACTTTCACACACCCGTCCGCCACAATCCCCCCCTGTACAGGCAGCGTGACCCACAAGTGGTTTGAAGTGCCGTGTTGACAAGACTTGCCGCCTGCCCGATCCGGGGGGGGGGGAGTGGACACGAAACAGCGAGACCTGAATACTCAGAGAAGGCCAATTCTGTCAAGCGCCAACCACAAAGAGCGTGGGGATGGGGATCCTGCCACCATCTTCTGGTGCTGCCGCCGCTGCATGCCGAATAAATTCCATTTACTTCCGAAAGCCGAGTAAGCAGGGCAGAGCTCTGTGGCACCTCCCGACGCTGCTGGAAAGCTGGGTCTCAGTGTTCATGCACACACAGGGTTGCCAACCCCCAGGTGGGGCCTGGAGAGTTCCTGCTATTACAACTGATCTCCAGACTGCAGAAATCAGTACCCCGGGAGCAGGGGGGTTTTTGTAGAAAAAGCCCAGCAGGAACTCATTAGCATAATAGGCCACACCCAACAGCAGAAACTCACTAGCATATTAAGCCACACCCCTGACATCACAGCTCATTAGCATATTGGACCACACCCCCATGTTACCACACTCACCTTTTGCTTCTTATTCTGTTTACTCTGTTTGTTGTCAACCTTGGGCTTTTTTTGTAGCAGGAACTTCTTTGCATGTTAGACCACACACCCCTAATGTAGCCAATCCTAATGAGTTTCTGCTGTTAGATGTGACCTGTTATGCTAATGAAACTCAGGAGCCAGCCGGAACTCCGTTCCTGTGCGTTCCTGCCCCAAAATAGCCCTGCCCGGGAGAAAATGGCTGCTTTGGAGGGTGGGCTCGATGGCATTATACCCTGCTGAGGTCCCTCCCCTCCCCCAAACCCTGCCTTCCCCAGACTCCACTCTCTCCAAATTTCCAGGTATTTTCCAAACCAGAGCTGCCAACCCAATGCATACAGTACGGAGAAATGGGGAAAGGTGCGACTGCCAGTAGTATCAGACTGAGTTGTTTTCCATAGTCTGTAATCTGCCTAGGTTCTCAGTGAGAAAGGTGGGCTACAGAAAAAGTAAATCAATAAAAATAAATAAAACCAGGAGGTTTTAAATTGTGTCCAAGATGAGCAGAAAATGGGTTAATGCTGGTTGCAGATGCCTTCAACGTGGCATCTACAACTACAAGAAATGAAGCTAACGCTCTCTGGCGAGCAGGGTACAAACAAAGCGCTGTCTTCTCCACTAGCTCCCAAAAAACAAGCTCCAAATGATGCAAACCACATTATGTCTATCAAGGAAAAAAAGCAATTGTTTAAGATGAATTATTCAGTGCTTGTCTAAGAGGAAGAAGAAGAGGAGGAGGAGGAGGAGGAGGAGGAGGAGATTGGATGTATACCCCGCCCCTCACTCGGAGTCTCCGCGCTGCTTACATACTCCTCTCCCTTCCCCTCCCCACAACAGACACCCTGTGAGGTAGGTGGGGCTGAGAGAGCTCTTTCAAGATCTACCCTTTCAAGGACAGCTCTTGTCAGAACTATGGCTTGCCTGAGGTCATCCAGCAGGTGCAAGTGGAGGAGTGGGGAATGAAACCTGGTTCTCCCAGATTAGAGTCTTACACACTTAACCACCACACCAAACAGTGACCAATCTAAATGCCATCCCTGCTACTAGCTTCTAAAGCTCTATACAACATTCCTCTTTACCTGGGCTTTTAATTAGAGGTTTTTTATTTTTGTTTTAAATGTTTTATGCATTTTATAGTCAGCTTCTAGCCCAAGAATCATTTTATCTACATTGTTTTAGACTGCTGAGTGCATGTTTTATGTGGCGCTATGCCCAGGCTTTAGGGTTTCCAGCCCACAGGTGAAGGCCTGGGGAGTTCCCGGAATTATAACTGACCTCCAGACAACAGAGATCGGTTCTTTTGGAGAAAACGGCTGCTCTGCAGGGTGGACTCTATGGCATAATACCCCACGGAGGTCCCTCCTCTCCCCAAACCTCACCCTCCCTGGGCTCCACCCCCAAATCTCCAGGAATTTCCCAACCCAGAGTCTCATAAGAACATAAGAGACGCCAATGTTGGATCAGGCCAAAGGCCCATCCAGTCCAACACTCTGTGTCACACAGTGGCCAGAAATACCAGGTGCCATCAGGAGGTTCACCAGTGGGGCCAGGACATTAGAAGCCCTCCCACTGTTGACCACCCCCCCCCCAAGCACCAAGAAGACAGAGCATCACTTGCCCCAGAGCCCCTATCTATACCTTGTGGCTAATAGCCACTGATGGACCTCTGCTCCATATGCTTATCTAACTCCCTCTTGAAGCCGTCCATGCTTGTAGCCGCCACCACTTCCTGTGGCAGTGAATTCCATGTGTTAATCACTCTTTGGGTGAAGAAGTACTTCCTTTTATCCGTTCTAACCCGACCGCTCTGCAGTTTCATGGAGTGCCCACGAGTTCTTGTATTGTGAGAAAGGGAGAAAAGTACCTCTTTCTCTACCTGCTCTTTCCCATGCATAATCTTATAAACCTCGATCATGTCACCCCTCAGTCGTCTTTTCTCCAAGCTAAAGAGCCCTAAGCGCTTTAACCTTTCTTCATAGGGAAAGTGTTCCAACCCTTTTATCATTCGAGTTGCCCTTTTCTGCACTTTTTCCAAAGCTATAATATCCTTTTTAAGGTGTGGTGACCAGAACTGCACACAGTATTCCAAATGAGGTCTCACCATTGATTTATATAGGGGCATTATGATATTGGCTGATCTGTTTTCAATACCCTTCCTAATAATCCCCAGCATAGCATTGGCCTTCTTTATTGCAGTCACACACTGTCTCGACATAGTCTCCAACCCTACCAAGCCGGCCAACCCCATTAAAGCACAACCACGAAATGTCATTAAAACACAACCATTGTTTTCTTGGCGTTGTCCTCCTTCTTAATGGTTGTGCTTTAATGGGGCTGGCCTGTTTATGTTAATGGCTGGTTTTAATGGCTTTGTGTTTTCTTTAATTGTTGGGTTTTAATGATTTTGTTATCTTGACTGTAAGCTGCCTTGGGGAGGGAAGGCAGCAGGGTACAGCCTGATCGCGTCAGAGGCTAAGCAGGGCTGGTACTTGGAAGGGAGGAAGACTCTGCAGAGGAAGGCCCCGCAGACCACCTCTGCCCAATCACTTGCCTTCAAAACCCCTTGCTGAGGTTGCCGTAAGTCGGCTATGACTCTGCGGTACTTTACACACACGCACAAGCTGTCTTGAGCAGGTCTCTGGACAGGGGGGCACATAAGTTTGCTAAAGAGAGAAAGAAATGCTGATTCTGTCCATGTTCACAATGCATGAGAAGTTGTGTGCAATGTTCCCTTTAATTTCTCCCCCCCCCCCGAGCGGAGCAGTTCACATCCAGAGCAGAACAGGTAAAGGTAAAGGTAAAGGTTCCCTTGCTCGAAAGCCAGTCGAGTCCGACTCTAGGGTTGCGGTGCTCATCTCCGTTTCAAGGCCGAAGAGCCAGCACTGTCCGAAGACATTTCCATGGTCATGTGGCCGGCATGACTAAACACCAAGGCGCACGGAACGCTGTTACCTTCCCACCGAAGTGGTCCCTATTTATCTACTTGCAATTTCTTGCTTTCGAACTGCTAGGTTGGTAGGAGCTGGAACTAGAGATGGGAGCTCACTCCATCATGTGGCACCCGGGTCTCGAAATGCTGAACTACTGACCTTCCACAGCCTGCAGTTCAGCGTCTTAACCACTTGAGCCACCGCAGCTCCAGAGCAGAATAGAACGGCTGTAATCTTAAAATGGGCAATGGGCAGTGCAAGACCTTCTGCGGCTCCAGACTGTTGCTGAGTGGGGCTTCCTGTGTTAATGAGCGGCCGCTCACGCACACAGCTTAGAGGGAACACTGGTTGTGTGTGTGCGAATCCTGGAAGAGGAGGCAGCGAAGGGTAGCGTACACTTAAGGTTGTTAGGGACTCACCACTGAATTGTAAATAAACCACAGTAAACAGCGTGCAAAAGGGATTCGGGCCATATAACCATGAGCACCTGTAAGGTGTGGTGATGCTAATTACAGGTCTCCATTTACAGGCAGCAGCTTCGAACTGAACGGAAATTAATTGGTTGCTGAAGTGCTGCTGAATTTAACGTCCCGGTCTTGTTCAGCAGTTTCAAAGTTTGACTCAGGGCTGACTCATCTGGCCAAATTTACATCCCGAGTTACAGAGTGAAGTGGATCCCCAGAATGCCTGCAGAACAATGTCCTCTAAAGTAGTTTGGATGCACATGAAAGAACCGTGCCTCGACAGGTGTGAAGTGCTAGCTTACGTTCCTTATGGGGTACATACTTCAAGGGTTTGCCTGTTAGATAGCTGTGCACGTGGACGTACTGTGTGTTTTACAGGAGTACGTGAAGTGCTTGGGAAACACTACAGCTACACAAATGGTTAAAAGGTGCATACGTATTGAAGTTGCATCATGCTCAAGTGATTCCCACGAAGGCTGAAAGCTGCATATGCATCTGGATGTGAATCGGGTTTTGCATACAAAAATGCACATTAAGGGTTTTGGGCTGCAGATGGGTTGCATGCTGCCTGTAACTGACGACATCAGCAGCCAGCTACTCTGCTGAAACAGTGGGAGAAGGCACAAAGCCCCATGGATCTGGCAGGAGAGACAGTAGCAAGCAGCCATTAGGACAACAGGAGGGCTGGGGAGAGAACAATTGTCACTGCTGTCTCCCAGCCCGAAATGCTGCTGCTGCTACTAGTACTGAGAAGGAGTCATCTGGTCAGGTTTGAGCATCTGCCCCCAGAACTGCACAGGGCTGCTGGGTGCCTGGGTACGGCCGGATGTGCTCCCCCCCCCCCAGGGGGGGGTTGCTGCATAGCCAGAAGGAAGCCAACACCAAGCAGCAGCCAAGAGACAGAAGGACTGCGTTCACTTGAATTCTGTTATGTATGTTCTACATAAGCCAGCATGGAAGCAAAGCACTGAAACGCCAGGTAGAAATAACATGTGGGATGCACATTTTGAACATGCCAGGTGTACTCTGTTGGATGCCCTTTGTGTTTACTTCTGTCTCAAAATCGGGATTCTCTCCCTCTGCAGGAAGGCTAGTCGGTAGCCTCCAATCTTCGGTCTTGTTCTCATTTGACACGTGTGTCTGGAAATTTATTTATTTATTTGGAGGTATGACAGACCCCTGCTTCTTCTCTGTGAGGCAGATTTTCCTGCCAAAACACTGCTCCCCAGTCCGACTGAGCAGCCTCTTAGTAGCGTATTTAAATTATAGAATTATAATTTTCTGGGTGTCCCACCCTGTGATAGAGAAGTTATCTGGTTTTTGCCCAGGCCAGAGATTTTTTGTAACTCAGCAGTAGCCCTTTTATAAATCCCTTTTCGAAATGGCACTTGACTCGAAGTAAAGTTCAAACAGAAAGGTTGATTTCATTGAGGAGGCACAGTTGAGTTAGAAATAGGGCAGGGGATGAGGTAAATTTGGTTGTTTATACAAATTATAATATTTAGAGCAGGCAACAGAGTATAGTTGAAGCGTATATTCTTAGAGACTCAGGCTGCTATCACACACACTCAATAATCCACTTTCAATCCACTTTCAAACAGGATTTTTACTGTGTGAACTGGCAAAATCCAGTTTGAAAGTGGATTGAAAATGGGTTATTTAGTGTGTGTGATGGCAGCCTCAGTTCTTAACTATGAGAGGTTTGTTTGTCTTGGAGATTTCTTTCAGCAACAGTGTGTCTTAATAAAGTTTCATAAAACCATCTTAGCTTCCTGGAAAGTTAGTACTTTCTTCCTGTATTTATATACTTCCCTTGTGGGATTATAACTTTCCTTTTTATACTCTTGAGGAGTCTAAGACTGTTTCCCTTTTCACAGAAACCAGGGGTCCTTTCTGAGTTGATCCCTCTGAATAACTGGGTAAGAAGTATCCGGAATGATAATCCTGTCCAGTCTCTTCTGTCAAACCTAAACCCCAGTTCTGGAGACTGTGAATAAGTGGAATTCAGATAGGGATGACACTTAGACTTTAAGTTCTACTTTCTGGACCTTTCCTCAAATGCATTGGTACACAGTATGGGCAAGGAGTTGTTTCCACTTCTGACTTGTCCATTTCCCTCAGACGAGCACACACACTCTTCCTGACTGGCTATTGCGCCAAGCTAAGTGACAACTGACGCCTCTGACAAGACTTTTAAAAATTGTCCTCAGCTGGTGCTGACCAATGGGGTGGGGGGTTGCACACAGGCAACTGTGCTTTACAGTGAGGCTTTAACCCCTAATCTCCCAGCTCTCTGAATATGATGCACTAAGCCAGGGGTCGTTTCGTAGAAAAAGACCTAGGGGAACTCATTAGCATAACTCATTAGCATATGCCACACCCCCTGACATCACTGGAAGTGTGTCATAAGGACACACACCCTGCCCCCAACGGTCCCGGCCGCCGCCGCCGGTCTTGCAGCTCCACTGCCGAGCCCCATGAGGGGCCCGGTGGTGGACCTGCAAGGCCAGCGGGAGTGCAAATAAGCCCCGTGAAAGCCGGCTGAATGAGGGCTGGAAGCGGGGCGGCCGGAAGCAGGGGGCGGGGCTTCGTCATGTGCCCCGCCCCCCGTACCTCACCCGGGGGAACTGCGATCCCCCGCGATCCCCCGCGATCCCCACCGAAATGACCTCTGCACTAAGCATCCTAGTTTTTGGAGGTCAGTTTGTCACAGAAGGGTGTCTATTCTGCTTTTCTTTCAAAACAATACTCAAGGCAGCTTACCAATCCCCCCCCCCCATAAAACATTTTGAAAAATTATTTGTTCAGGGCAATTTTTTACCTGCCTTTCCTCCAAGGAACTCAGGGAGGCGTACTTCACTCTCCCCTCCAGCACGTTATCTTTACAACAGCCCTGTGAGGTAGGTTAGGCTGAGAGACAGAGAGAGTGCCTGGCCCAAGGTCACCCTGTGAACTTAATGGCAGAACAGCGATTTGCACCTGGGCCTCACAGATCCTAGTCCAACACTTGAAAAACTATATCACATACATGAACACACAAACAAAATTTAAAAGGTTTTAACAAATCGTAACTAGCAGCAGCACAATCAATCATAAAAGCCACAGCAAGTCGGCAGTAAAAGACCATGAAATCAAATAAAAACAATAAAACCAGCAATCAGCAGCCAGAAAGTAAATCAGGACCGTGTCAGCGGATGAGATGAATTATTATCACATGCGGTCTGGAATAACAGCTAAAAAAATTAGACTTCAAAACCTGAGAATCAATTTTCAGCATGGGAAAAAATTGCCACCAAATTTCAAAATCTATTGGTTTTGACTGGTCAAATGAATGAAGTTAATACGAAATCTGCTAAGCCCAATAGCAAATTGTCTGCTGGATACTGTCAGACATTGACTGTTGCTGCACGTCAGCTGTCTTGCACAGAAATACTGACTGCTACTTCATGATAAAGTATGCCCTGACCTGGACAGCCCAGGAGAGCCTGATTTTGTCAGATCTTGGAAGTTAAGTAGGGTCAGCCCTGGTTAGTATTTGGATGGGAGACTAGTCCAGGGTCGCCATGCAGAGGTAGGCAATGGCAAACCACCTCTGAATGTCTCCTCCCTTGAAAACCCTACGGGGTCACCATAAGTAGGCTGTGACTTGACAGAATTTTCCACCATCACCACTTTATGACGACTGCCAACAACTGACTGATACTTCAAAATCTTCGTAAGTCAGAGAATTATGCTGAATATCATATAGTGATATACAGTGATATTTGTCAAATATTCAGCTCTATGGAGCTCTCCAGTAGATTCAGGACTAACAAAAGGAAATACGTCTCTATACAGAGAGTGATTAAAATGTGGAATTCACTGCCAGAGGATGTAGTGATGGTCACAGTCAGGGATCTTTTTGGGCAGGGAACGCACAGGAACGGAGTTCCGGCTGGCTCCCGAGTTGGCCACGCCCAGCAGGAACTCATTAGCATAATAGGCCACACCCAACAGCAGAAACTCATTAGGATTGGCTACATTAGGGGTGTGTGGCCTAACATGCAAAGGAGTTCCTGCTACAAAAAAAGCCCAGGGTTTTGACAACAAACAAGGTAAACAGAATAAGAAGGGAAAGATGAGTGTGGCTGGATGAGCACACTTCTGGTAACATGGCGGTGTGGGCTAATGTGCTAATGAGCGGTGCTGTCAGGGTGTCGCCTAATATGCTAATGGGTTTTGCTGTTGGGTGTGGCCTATTATGCTAATGAGTTCCTGCTGGGCTTTTTCTACAAAAAGAGCCCTGGTAATAAACAGCTTTAAAAAGGGATTAGATGGATTCATGGAGGACAAGTCTATCAATGGCTGCTAGCCATGGTGACTGAGGGAAACCTGCATGTCCACAGGCATTAAACCTCTGAATCCCAGAGCCAGGAGGCAGCATCAGGAGAAGGCCTCAGCCTCTATGCCCTGTTGTTGGCTGTCCAGGGGAACTGGTTGGCCACTGTTTGAGACAGGATCCTGGACTAGATGGACCACTGGTCTGATCCAGGAGGGCTCTTCTTATGTTCGTAAGAATATTTGGAAAATATTCACCATCCAAACTGGCAAGGTAAAACGTATGGGCGAGGGGAGGAACTGGCAAAGTAAAACGTATGGGCGAGGGGAGGGGGGTCATTCTCCAGGTCTCATTGTATGCTCCATATCACAAGGAATTCGCCCTGGAACGGCTCTGTCCAAGGCTAATTGCATTCCCTTCACCCTCAGCATTGGGGGGGGGGCTTCCTTTGTACTGAACAGCCCCATCACCTGTACAAAAAAGGACCACACAGCATTGTTGCTACAGCTGCATCGGAATGAGTTGAGCTGGTGACCCCTTCCAAGACACTGCAGAAGTGCGGTCCCTGTCCTGCCGGGGTCACTCCGGAGGCTGTTGACAGAAGGCCACACCTGTTCTCATCACTCCCTCCCCACGAGCAATCTGTAGGACAGGTTTGCTGGGAATACACACTTTCCCTGGGAAAGACAGCAACTTTTTTCCCCTGGATGTTCAGAGAGAAGCCGAGGCCACCGGCTAGACAATAGCAGGCACTCTGGACAAGGGTCACTGGTAGGTGACGGTGCCCATATAAAATCTCCTTTACTCGTCAAACTTCCCCCCTCTCTGGTCAAGCTAGTTAAAAGGTCCCAGAGCCTGGGCCCTAAAGTCTCTCCAGCTTTGGCAATCTCATTTTCACACAGCAACAAGAAAACCGCAGCATCCCTTTTTATTTAAGAAGCATGTTTCTAGACCTTACAGGTTTATTAATTAAAATATTTATATACGCCATCTTTCCCTTGTGACTCAAGGCAGCTTAAGTAAAGGTAAAGGTTCCCTTGCTCGAAAGCCAGTCGAATCCAACTCTAGGGTCGCGGTGCTCATCTCCGTTTCCAAGCCGAAGAATCAGCGCTGTCCGAAGACATTTCCATGGTCATGTGGCCAGCATGACTAGACACCAAGGTGCACGGAACGCTGTTACCTTCCCACCGAAGTGGTACCTGTTTATCTACTTGCAATTTCTTGCTTTTGAACTGCTAGGTTGGCAGGAGCTGCAACTAGAGACGGGAGCTCACTCCATCATGCAGCAACTCGGGTCTCGAACTGCTGATCTACCGACCTTCCACAGCCTGCAGTTCAGCGTCTTAACCACTTGAGCCACTGCAGCTCCCAAGGCAGCTTACACAATAACAATTTGACAGTTTCATTTAGGAGTGCATTTGACTGATTTATTTTTATTTTTGGCAGTCCTGAGATTTTAAATTGTGGACTTTTATCTGTTTTTCATAATCATTATTTTATTTACATTGAAAACCCACTTTAAACCACCTTGAATTCCTCAAGGTAGAAAGGCAGTTAATAAATGTGGAAGGGAGGGAGGGAGGAAGGGAGGGGGGAAGACTGACCTGGATAGCCCAGACAAGCCTAATCTTGTCAGATCTCGGAAGCTAAGCAGGGTCAACCATGGTTAGTATTAGGATGGGAGACCTCTGAAGAATAACAGGTTGTGATGCGGAGGCAAGTATTGGGAAACCACTTCTGAACTTCTCTTGCCTCGAAATCCCTACGATGTCACCATAAGTCAGCTGTGACTTGACATCAAAATAAACAAATGAATGAAGAAGAGTTGGATTTATACTCTGCCCTTCACTTGGAGTCTCAGAGTGGACTACAATCTCCTTCCCTTCCTCTCCCCACAGCAGACACCCTGTGAGGTAGGTGGGGCTGAGAGAGCTCTGAGAGAACTGCTCTTGAGAGAACAGTTCTGAGAGAACTTTGACTGACCCAAGGTCACCCAGCTGGCTGCCTGTGAAGGAGTGGGGAATCAAACCCGGTCTCCCAGATTAGAGTCCCCCACTCTTAAGCACTACACCAAACTGGTGCAGAAACATATAACATACAGAAACATACACATCACTGTAAAACCCCATTTACCTTCCTTTCCATGAAAATGTCTGCTGTTTAAACCCTGTTTAAAGCAGTCAGATATACAACAGCTACAGGGCACCTCCTAAGAACTTCTAAACACAGCACCCTCCTCCAGAAGCCTGTTCACCAAGGCCATCACAGAAAAGGAACTGGATCGAGTAGATGCCAAGAGGACCACATTATGTGAATGCATGAACACATAAATCTGCCGTACTGGATCAGACCCTTGGTCCATCAAAGTTAGTATTGTCTACTCAGTCTGGCAACCGTTCTTCGGAGTCTCAGGAAGGGGTCTTTCACATCGCCTACTACTGCCTGGCCCCGTTCAACTGGAGCTACTGGGGATTGAACCTGGGACCTTCTGCATGCCAAGCAGATGCTCCACCACAGGGAGAACAATAAGGGGAGCAGCAAGTAGGCAGCCACCTGAGGACCACAGTTGGTGCACGGGGACCAATGGGGACAGGCAGTCCTTCAGATACATGGGTCCTAGGCAATGTTCCCTCTAAGCTGTGGAGTCTTGTGAGCAAAAATTCTGCTTTGTGAGCTACTGGCATTAAAGTTGTGAGTGAGCAATTTATGACTGCATAAATTAGTTTGCTCTGGAGCCATCCTTCCTGAGCTTAGATAAAAATCTGTGAGCTGGAGGCTAAAAAACTGTGAGCTAGCTCACACTAACTCAGCTTAGAGGGAACACTGGTCCTAGGCTATGATGGGCATTAAAGATCATATAAGCTCCTTGGAGTGAACTAGGAAACAAACTCGTAGCCAAGGTAGCTGTTTATTTTAAAAAACAGTGAAAAGTAGTCTTGGGGTCATAAAGATCAGTTCAAAACTATAAGGGCAACCCTATCAAACTCCAAAGCTGCAGTGGGGGCTGATCAGGAACTCCGATGGACTGGGGGGAGGTGAAACTCTGTTCCTGGTTCCTTCTCTTTGCTAGAAAATACTCGGCAAAAGAAAAAAATGTAATTTTGCTTTATTTGCATAATGCCTTATTCACAGTGCATGGGAGGACGAGGAGTGCAGAACAGACAGCTGGGACCACTGGTATGAACACAGCAGGTGGGACAGGCAGAAAGACGGAACAGCAAAAATGCCGTGGGTTGACGGCCACTTGATGTGGCCGGGAGATTAGTTTTTCCTGCTTAGATTACACCAGGCTTGCAACAAACACGTGTCCTCTGGAATGGGTACAAACAGCAATTTTGTAGGTTAGCCGCCAACAGCCCCCGTATGGCTCATGTCCTGCTTACCAGCTGTGAGCAGGGAGCCAATCATTCAGCCAGCTGTTTGGATGTATCTGAATGAATTTGGGTGTGTCCATTTGTGTGGTTCCTCTGCTGTCTTGCACAAATGCAATGCTTTTTCGCAGTTGCCCACAGTTCAAAGAAACAAAATCTCTCTGAGATTTTGGAATTGAGACTTACTACTAGAGTCTCTATGTGCCTTCTGTGTCTGCCCATGAACCTGGCTAATCTTGCAGTTG
Source organism: Gekko japonicus (assembly GCF_001447785.1). Classification (NCBI taxonomy): domain Eukaryota; kingdom Metazoa; phylum Chordata; class Lepidosauria; order Squamata; family Gekkonidae; genus Gekko; species Gekko japonicus. The sequence continues at coordinate 102,234 of NW_015167664.1, forward strand.
TTTCTTGTATACAGATACTGCTGACTGTAAAATGCAGGCAGTGAAATGTCACTGATACTGGTCACTTAAAGGATGCATCCAACAGCACAGGCGCAAAGAAAGCGCAAATTGCAAGTAATTCCCTGTTTTATGATACAAGCAGGTCATTACAATGACTGAACCACAACTCAACAGATTATCAAGATGGGTTAGTCTGTCTGCAGCAGTAGAAAAGAGTAAGAGTACAACAGCACGTTAAAGACTAACAAAATTTGTAGTAGGGTCACGAAGGCTCATACCCTAACACATATTTTGTTAGTCTTTAAGGTGCTACTGGGCTCCTACTCTTTTCTACTACTCAGCAGATTATGTGTCTCAGTTGGTCAATCAGGAAAATTTAGTTCTTGGACAGGACACAAGCATCTGTGGTGACCTGGCTTGGTTGAACACAGCTGTTTGAGTCAAACTTTGACATCAACCGTGGAGCTGATGCAATTCGGAGCTTGCCTCATGAGAGGTCAAACAAGGCGAGATACTAGATGCTTAGGGGTCTTTCGGGTTAACAGCGATAGTTAAGATATGAAAAAGATACTACTATAGTTGAATCAGTTCATAATGGGATTAGCGTGATTGAGAGATAACGTGTGCCAAGCTAACTAGAGGATCTCCTCTCTTGGGTTTTTAGATAGTAGTGGGCATCTTTTCTTTATCCCTTAATGTAGTCCCCTTCCCTATTTCTGTTGTAGTCTTTATAAAAATGCAATAAAAAAATCCCCTCTGGGGGGCTTTAAAAAAAAAAAAAGGCAAGATCCTGCATTTCCATTTATATCCCAGTTTTCTCCCCAGTTGGGACTCCAAGAGACTTCAGAACTTCATTCTCCCCTCCTCCATTTTCTCACAACAGCAACCCTATGAGGTAGGCCAGCTTGAGAGTTTGTGACGGGCCCAAGGCCATGATCATATTGGTGCTGAAGCTTACTCTGCAAGACTTGCAGACGCAGCAAACTGTAAGGAACAGTTTTGATCAACCCTGCAGGAAAACAAAGCAGCCGACTGCACACCGAATGGTTTTGTGCATTGGTCTTGAGTGCATAGGTGGAATGGAAGTCCAGGGAAAGGACACAGGTTCAAACATCCTTTAGTTAAATAACATTAGAGCTATTGTATTCCCAGTTTGGTGTAGCGGTTAAGAGCACGGACTCTAATCTGGGAGAACAAGGTTTGATTCCCCACTTGTCCACATGCAGCTGCTGGTGTGACCTTGGGTCAGTCACAAGTTCTCGCAGAGCTGTTTTCTCAAGTGCAGTCCTTGAGAGAGTTCTCTCAGCCCCATCCTCAAGTGCAGTCCTTGAGAGAGCTCACTCAGCACCACCTATCTCACAGAGTGTCTGTTGTGGGGTAGGGAAGGGAAGGGAAGGGAAAGGGATGGTAAGTCGCTCTGAGACTCCTTCGGGTAGTGAAGGGTGGGGTATAAATCCAATCTCCTTGTCCTCCTCTTCCCACCTGATCTCTGTGCATGCAGCAGAATAAGGTGACAGTGTACTTGGTAAGACAGTGGACTGTACCACTTCAGATTAGGAGGGGGATTACGATTCCTTATGTTAAAAAGAAATCCCTCCCTGCTAGTAAAAACAAAAACACCTAGCTCATCAAGGAGAAAGGTTCCAGCCCAGCATGCACCCTGCTCTGCTGGTTTTCTATTTGCATGGAATTTTTAAAAATAAGCAAACATGGGTGAGCATTCACAGACGTGATTTATCTCAACCTTGCAGTCCCGAAGGGTTGTCAACTCTGGGTTGGGAAATTCCTGGAGATTTGGTGTTAAGCCTGGGGAGGGTAGGTTTTGAGGGGAGGGACCTCCACGGACTATAATGCCATAGAGTCCACTCTCCAAAGCTGCCATTTCCTCCAGGGGATCTGAACTCTGTTGTTTGGAGATCAGTTGTTATTCTGGGAGATCTCCAGGCCCCACCTGGAGACTGGCAACCCTGCCCTGCCCTTCATTTGGAATCGGTGATGCTACTCCGCTTTTCCCCCGTAGCAGCATCTGTAGCAGCTGAAACCTTGCAAGCTGCAACATGCAAGGGGAGGAGATATAGTGGACACCTTGCAGCTCTCTGAAGCTAGGAGCCGTTCTGGTAAACTACACTCCGGCACCAAAAGCAGGTTTGCACAATAGTTGTTTTTTTAAAACAAACAAACAAACAAACTTTTCTAACTGTTTCTGGTGCACTCGAGTAAGTTTTTCGGAGCATGCCCAGTTTGCAGTTTTTCACACCCTGGATTGTTGTGCTGCATTGTGCAAGTGGTTCTTCTCATCACACTGATCGTTCTGTCTACTGAAGAGTGGCCTCATGGATCCTTCAGGGAGGTCTGCAAGCAGGACTGGAAGGCAACAGCCAGGGCTATTTTGGGGCAGGAACGCACAGGGACGGAGTTCCGGCTGGCTCCCAAGTTGGCCACGCCCAGCAGGAACTCATTAGCATAATAGGCCACACCCAACAGCAGAAACTCATTAGGATTGGCTACATTAGGGGTGTGTGGCCTAACATGCAAAGGAGTTCCTGCTACAAAATTGACAACAAACAAGGTCAACAGAATACGAAGCAAAAGGTGGGTGTGGCTGGATGAGCACACTTCTGGTAACATGGGGGTGTGGCCTAATGTGCTAATGAGCTGTGCTGTCAGGGGTGTGGCCCAATATGCTAATGAGTTCCTGCTGTTGGGTGTGGCCTATTATGCTAATGAGTTCCTGCTGGGCTTCTTCTACAAAAAGAGCCCTGGAACAGCCACTCCACCTCTCCTAAATGCCCAGCATCTGGTTATCAGAAGTGTAGACTGTCTCTGTCCTGACCTGGATGTCCCAGGCTAACCCAATCATGTCAGATCTTTCTTTTTTTTTTTTAAATAACTTTTATTGCATTTTGTTTAGACATTACAAAGTAACAAGCAGTGTAAATATTGGAGCAGTATTAAAACCGAATACAGTAACAGTGTAAATATCACAATAGTGTAAAAACAGAGTACGGTAAACATTAAAGACCAAGATAAACAGGAAATTTTCGAAGAGAGCAACGTGTTCTGTGCAAAATTGACCTATAACGAGTGGCCATGAACAGGGCTTTTTTTGTAGAAAAAGCCCAGCAGGAACTCATTAGCATAATAGGCCACACCCAACAACAGAAATTCATTAGCATATCCAGCCACACCCATGAGAGCATAGCTCATTAGCATATTAGGCCACACCCCCATGTTACCAGAAGTGTGACCATCCAGCCACACCGACCTTTTGCTTCTTATTCCGTTTACCTTGTTTGTTGTCAAAATCTAGGGCTTTTTTTGTAGCAGGAACTCCTTTGCATGTTAGGCCACACACCCCTAATGTAGCCAATCCTAATGAGTTTCTGCTATTGGGTGTGGCCTATTATGCTAATGAGTTCCTGCTGGGTGTGGCCAACTTGGGAGCCAGCCGGAACTCCATTCCGGTGCGTTCCTGCCCAAAAATAGCCCTGGCATGAACTGTAATAAGCCACCATATATTGTGAACTGATTAGTCAAAGCTTACTTCTAGGTACAACCATTTTTGATATATTTGATTTGCGGGGAGAAAATCTTGTGTCACCATATATTCTAGTACTGGAGCCCAGACGCGTACAAATTTGGAGTAGATCGGAGTAGTAGCATTGTGCAATCTATTTATACCATCAATTATTTGGGCCATTATAAAATGATCCCACATTTTATCTTGCCAAGCGAGGATTCTTGGGGGAGAGGAAGATTTCCATGCTGCCGCGATAGTCAAACTGGCTGTTGCCAGCAATGTTGCTATGAGAATCCTTAGTGTCGCTTCCCATTGGCATGTCCCATAAATTTAACAGAGTTATTTGTGGTGAATCATGTCAGATCTGAGAAGCTAAGCAGAGCTGATCTTGGTCGGTGCTTGGATGGAAGGCTGACAAAGAAGTCCAGAGTTGCTAGGCAGAGGAAGGCCATGGCAAACCATCTCTGTTTGTCTCTTGCCTTGAAAACCCTAGGGGGTCGCTGAAAGTCACCTAAAATATCTTTTGGGGGGTATTTTTTGTACTTTTAAATCTGTGCATATGTAAGTGTATGTGCACCTGGAAGTCTTGGTGACTAACCCCCTACTGGGGGCCTGGAGGAGAGGTGGCCTGAAAAAAGCCTGCCCCCGCCCCCCACCTGCTGGTATTCCAAGGAGGTCTCCCATCCAAGTACTCACCAGAGTCAACCCTGCTTAGCTTCCGAGATCTGATGAGATCAGGCTTGCCTGGGCTATCCAGGTCAGGCGACTCGTTTAAAATTTGATGGCACTTTCCACCACATCCTGTCTCTGGATGTGGAAATTGTGCTTTTGGCTTCTGTAGCTAATAGGATCTCTGCACATATCTTCTCATCTTTTTTTTTAATGCTCAGTATGCTAGTTTTCATAGCAATAACAAATAGCAAAAAGTTCTAGATTCACACATTATAGTATACCTAGGGTTGCCAGGTCTGGGTTGGAAAATACCTGGAGACCTTGGGGGTGGATCTGGAAGAGGGCGAGGTTTGGGGAGGGGAGGGGCCTCAGCATGGTACAATGCCATAGAGTCCACCCTTCAAAGCGGCCGTTTTCTCCAGGGGAGCTGATCTCTGTCAGCTGGAGATCCATTGCAAAAGTGGGAAATCTCCAGGCCCCACCTGGAGGCTGGCAACCCTAAGAATACCCAAATAGGCTCTGGGGTCCACAACCTGTTATAACAGTCATATACGAGTTGTGGGTACTCTTCAATTGCCACATGCATGATGCCTGATTTGGATTGGGACCATCGAATGCATGGAGAAGGGGCATATACCTTAACCCTTGCACTGTTTTCTCAACTTGAAACAGCCCTAGGTGGCAAATATTGCCCCCCTCTAAGCTGTGGAGTCTTGTGAGCAAAAATTCTACTTTGTAAGCTACCTGCTTTAAAGTTGTGAGCGAGCGATTTGGCTACTGCATATAACTCAGTTTGCTTTGGAGCCCTCCTTCGTGAGCTAAGACAAAAATCTGTGAGCCGGAGGCTAAAAAACTGTGAGCTAGCTCACACTAACTCAGCTTAGAGGGAACACTGCCTAAGACTGTTTCAGGTTGGGGGAAATGGTGCAGAAGGGAAGGCCGAATGCCCTCCTTCGTGTCCCAATTTGAGCACTGTGCGTGCAGGGACTGAGGAGAATCCGCAACTCGCCCCTGCTCATTACAAGAGAGGACAGACACCAGAACCAGCCTGTACACTCTGCCTTGTGTGAATC
>NW_015167664.1:108913-112678 GCF_001447785.1 Gekko japonicus
AACGCTTCTGACTGGCCACTTGAGATTTGATTGGCTGTGCAGATTTTTAAAAACGACTTCGGCAGCACCTCCCACCACAGGACGAGGATCTTCACTGTGTGACTGAAGGTAAGCTACGGCTACAGCTGCCAAACTCTCACTGGTACCTGGAGATCTCCCCCTGAGAGCCAGTTTGGTGTAGTGGTTAAGTGTGCGGACTCTAATCTGAGAGAACCGGGTTTGATTCCCCACTCCTCCAATTGCACCTGCTGATGTGACCTTGGGTCAGTCACAAGCTCTGGCACAGCTGTCCTTGAAAAAGAGCAGTTTCTGTCAAGAGTTCTCTCAGCCCCACCTACCTCACAGGGCGTCTGTTGTGGGGAGGGGAAGGGAAAGGAGTTTGTAAGCCGCTCTGAGACACTTTTGGGTAGTGAAGGGCGGGGTATAAATCCAATCTCCCCCTCCCCCTCTTCTTCTTCCTCTTCTTCTTCTTCTATTACAACTGACCCCCAGATGATAGAGAGCAATTCCCCTGGAGAAAATGGCTGCTTTGGAGGGTGGACTCTATATGGCATTGTACCCTGCTGAGACCCCTCCCTTCCCCAAACCCCACCCTCCCCAGGCTCCAACCTCCAAATCTCCAGGTATTTCCCAACCCAGAGCTGGCAACTCTAGTGGTACAGCCATTTTGTGGCCAGCTGTGCCTGCTGTGGCAGCCATTTTGTGATACCCATTTTGCAGCTGTGCCCACCACACTGTGCTAGAAATCCAATTGTGCCTGTAAGCTCACAAAGGCCGAGGACTCCTGAGACAGACAGACCATATCATAGGCAGCCAGTGTGGTATAGTGGTTAGAGTGCTGGACTAGGATCGGGGATCCCCAGGTTCGGATCCCCACTCTGCCATGGAAGTTTGCCAGGTGACCTTAGGTCAGTCACACAGTCTCAGCCTAATCTACCTCACAGGGTTGTTGTGGTGATTGTGTTCCTATCTGGTAATTCATGCACCTCCGATATGGGTGCAAGCAATGGGCGCAACAAGCTGGTGACCCAGGAGTGGGCCATAGCATGAAGATCAGGTCCCTGGGTGGAACTGAAGCTCAACTTCAGACCTGGGGGCAGGACTATCAAAGTTCTGGAAGGATCCTCGCCAAGCAGGCCCCTTCACAGAGTCTGAGACCCAAACCCTCGTGAAAAAACGTGAAGTGGCTGCCCTGTGGATCCCTTATAATTTTGTATGGTGACCCATGCAAGACTGCCCCATAGATATTCTATGCCCCTTTGAAGGCCAATGTCTGTTTCCTTGCTCTGCCTCCTATTCAGTAGGGTGCTCTCAAAGTGTATCATCCAAATCTCTTTACTTAGCTGACAGAATGCCAATTGCGGCTGATTGTTTGCTGGTACAGCATGTGTTTTGACATTCTTGAAAATTCTAGTTGTGGAGAGCCCTGCTTGTTAGATACATAGGAAAAAGAGAGAGTGAGAGTGATTTGTGCTCTCGAAATGTGAAAAATGCATTTCCTAGGAGACAAGAAAAATGCACTTTTTGAGAGCAAGTTTTCCACAATTCCTTAATGGGGAGTGTCCATCGCTGAATCCAGTGGAAAAGAGTAGCTCGTATCCAGGCTTGTGTGTTTGAACATCATTAAGGTGGGAAATTCTACGTCCAAGCATCCTAAATTCCGCACCAAGAAAAGCCGGATTCTACAACCTGTATCAGTCATACAGATTGAACACTATTATTCTGCAAAATTACATTCATAGAATCACAGAGTTGGAAGGTGCCATAGAGGCCATCTAGTCCAACCCCCTGCTCAGTGCAGGATCAGCCTAGAGCATCCCTGACAAGTGCTTGTCCAGCCGCTGCTTGAAGACTGCCAGTGAGGGGGAGCTCACCACCTCCCGAGGCAGCTGATTCCACTGTTGAACAACTCTTATTGTAAAAAAGTTTTTCCTAATATGCAGCCAGTACCTTCCCACCCTTAATTTAAACCTATTATTGCAAGTCCTATCCTCTGCTGCCAACAGGGACAGCTCCCTGCCCTCCTCCAAGTGACAGCCCTTCAAATACTTCAAGAGAGCAATCCTGTCCCCCCCTTCAACCTTCTCTTCTCCAGACTGAACATTCCCAAGTCTCTCCGCCTTTCCTCACAGGGCTTGGTCTCCAGGCCACCGATCATCCTTTGCACCTGCTCCATTCTGTCCACATCCTTTTTGAAGTGAGGCCTCCAGAACTGCACACAATACTCCAGGTGTGGCCTGACCAATGCAGTGTACAGCGGGACTATGACATCTTGTGATTTGGATGTTATGCCTCTGTTGATACACCCCAAGATCGCTTTTTTGTTGCGCATATTTAACTTTCGGTCCACCGGTCTTGTTCACACACATTGCTACCCAGAAGTGTACCTGCCATCCGGTATACATGTTCCTCTTTTTTGTTACCCAGATGTAGAACTCAGCACTTATCCTTGTTAAATTGCATCTTGTTCACATCCACCCACTTTTCCAGTGTGTTCAGATCTCGTTGAATTCCCACCCTATCTTCTGGTGTGTTTGCTGCTCCTTCCAATTTGGTGTCTTCTGCAAATTTAATGAGTAGCCCCTCGACACCCTCATCCAGATCATTTATAAAAATATTGAAAAGTACCAGGCCCAGAACCAAATTACTGCTTCATGGGGTCATTTTGGGAAATGATGCAAGGGTAAGGCTTAACCCCCTCATCTCCCCAGAGGTCATGGTCCCTGAATTGGGCCTCCACACCTGGGAATTATGGGGCCGAAGCAAAGGGAAAAGAGACACGAGGGCAACCTAACATATAGTTAGGTCCTTGTTTTCAAATCCATGCAAGGCCTTGAAGCTTCCTGTGTGATCTCGGACCATCACTCTCAGGCTAACCTACCTCACGGTTTTTTTGTGAGAACAACATGAGAAATGGGAAAGCCATCTACGCTACCCTGAGTTCTTTGACAGAAGGGTGGGATGAATGTTAAATAAGTCCAATAAAACAGGATCCAGTTTTCTGAGAGACTTGGATGTGTGGAGGTACTTGATATGCTCTTTTCTCCTTCAGGTTAGATGACTAATGTGTTCTGCGTGGAGGCTGCCTTTGAAGATGGTTTCAAAACTTCTGTCAGTTCGAAACGCAGCAACAAGTTTGGTTTTTCAGGCGATGACTGCAGACAACATATGACACCAGCGGTTAAGAGCTTCACGGGTTGCCTGCGAGTTTCTGGGCCCCATTCAAGGTGCTGGTTTTGACCTATAAAGGCCTAGATGGCTCGGGACCAGGGTACATGAAGGACTGTCTCTTCCTGAAAGGCTCGGACTGAGTATTACGTTCTGTCATCTCCAGCGCTGCTTCATGTCCCTCACTTTCGGAAGTAAGGCAAGGCACCAGGACGCAGGAGGCCATTTGATTCTTGGCACGTCGCTGGTGGAACATCGTTTCCCTGTCTCTTTAATCTGGCATTGAGTTTGCCAGAGTTTTTAAGGCACCAGGCAAAGATTTCTTTCTTTTTTTTTAAATCCAGGCAAGCTTTTAATGAGCAGGTTGGTTTATCTCCCTGGGATTATATTCTTAATTGTGCTGCCGAGACTTTAACTTCCCTGCTGGCTCTGCGCTGGATGAGGTGGAACTGCTGCTCTTAGCTGCTCTCAGTGGTTGGTTTTAAAACTTGTCAATTGTTTAATGTAATGATACTCTTTTATTGGTTATGACGGCATTCATTCTTGCCGGAAATCGCCCTGGGGTGACTAGTTTTGGAGGAACCAGCACAGTGGAGT
>NW_015167665.1:0-2531 GCF_001447785.1 Gekko japonicus
TATATATCAACTGAAGACTCTTATTATAAAGATACTGATAGGAGCTATGTTATTATATACAATGCAGAGTTTGTAATACTGGAGTACGTTATACTGTTTTATATTCAGCAGCATAACCAAGAAGCATAGGCTGGATTGTTTGGGAGTAAATCCTTCTCAGTCATATATTGAAGGTAAGGGAACCAGGTACGCTCAAAGAGTGATTTAGAAGCCCCTCCCCCGCTCGCTTTACTTTCTAGTCCATGGGGTGGGAGCTTTCTTTTTAAATTGGCTTATATGCTCTAATCTGACTCACAGTTCATATTCGGTCTTGCAACCTCGCTGTAGCTTTGTTTAAATCGCTCGATCTCCAGCGCTTGTCCCGGTCAGTGTCACTAGTTCCATACGAACACACATCAGGAGGACCGTTGGGACGGAGAAGCGCCTCAATTCCCCAGCATTGCGCTGGTGAAGAGGCCACCCCTCAAAAGTCCCTTGGCTAGGAGCCTTTTAACCAGGTTCCCAGGGGGGTAGCAAGACGTCACCCCCCCCCCAATCTGCTGGTGCGCAGATTTCATCCCCAGGAGGTCCGGGAGATGAGTCTGCTCAGCGTGTCACTATAAACTGGAAGTTTGAACTGGGAAAGATTTCTGTCTAGGATTTGGGATTGGTGTCAAGTTAGATAGACCAATAGTCTGATAGTTGAAAGTAGTTTCATATCCTTGCCTGTGTATGACCCAGCAGTTGAGATCCAGGTCTGTGACATTTTTTAAGGGAAGTATTATCTGTATTTTAGCAGTGCCATTGGTGCTGGAGAATGCCCTCTGCCAAGTTTCTTCTTTTTCAGTGTTTAGGAAACCAGTACAAACCCTATTTCTTCCACCAAGCACTTGGGGACTGCCTTTCTGCTAATTGTGGTTGTTTTATATGGTATTTTGTTGTTGTTGTTCAGTTGCACAATAGAGTCTGACTCTTCGCGACTCCATGGACCACATCACTCCAGGCCCTCCTGTCTAACATCGTTCTCTGGAGTTTGCTTAATTTCATGTTCGTTGCATCAATAACACTGTCCAACCTTTGCCGTCCCCTTCTTTTTCCTTCAATCTTTCCCAGCATCAGGGTCTTCTCCAGTGAGTGCTCCCTTCTCATTTGGTGGCCAAAGTATGGTATTTTAGCTGCTGCTGATTTGTGAGGTTTTGGCCATCATGGACCCCCAGACAAAGATTCAAACTGGGGCCATCCATAAGGCCCTGATCCAAATGAAATATCATAGCAAAACAAATCACTTGGCTGGCTGTTGCTATGTGTCTATAATAGTTAAAGCTGGGGTGTCAAACATGCAGTCCACAGGCTGGATCAGGCCCTCAGAGGGCCCTAATCTGCCCCCCAAGGCCCTGGCTGTTTCCTGCTTCTTTTCCCAGTTCTGCTGCTGCTGCCATGTCACAGCTTGCTTTACCAGTCTCTCTCAATTGCACAGGAGAGATAGATACCTCTCCTGTGTGATTGAGAGAGTCTGGTAAAGTACTGGGTGAGGCTCCCCCCCCCTTCCAGGTGGAGGGAGGGAACAGCCAGAGTTCACTTCCTGGCCAGGCTGCAGGAGACAAAGGGAAGCCTTTCTTTCCTTCCACTGACTGAGGGAGGGAGGGGGAGGGAAGGAGAGCTTGCTTACTTGGGCTGTCTCAATCGCACAAGAGAAATATCAAGCACCTTTAAGATCAACAAAGTTTTGTTCAAGATATGAGCTTTTGTGTGCCTTGCTACAGTGTTTGTGTGTGTGTGTGTGTGTGTGTTTTGTTAGGCTCCTTATGCCAGGGCTCTCCTGGGTGCAACTGGGTTCCCTCCCCCTTTACACTGTATTCATGCCCTCATGATCCAGTCTGTCCGTGAACTATTTTAGAGGATGAATAACAACAAGCCAGTGAGGTGGATTAGGCTAAGAGTATGTGTCCAGACCAAGTTCATCCAGCACATTTCCTTTGTAGGAAGTTGTAGCTCTTTTTCTGGGGAAGACTATAGTTTTGTAGACAAACACATGGCCCTCAGTCTGTGTCAGGATTCCTTTTCATGTTCTTGTCCAGCACATGAAGCAATTTAAGTACAAAAGGTTGCAATGTCTAGCCATTTCATGTTTTCCCCTCGGTCCTAGGCTAGGAACACTGAGCATGAGATTTCTGTAATGAATGTAAATAAATCCAAAGTAGGTTTGCAGCTTACAGATACCCACCTGAACAGCATACTCAAGATTGCTACAGCACAGACATTTTGATGCAATAATTCAGAACAGAGATGTCAGTTATCAGAGACTGTTAAAGCATGAGATTTCTGTAATGAATGTAAATAAATCCAAAGTAGGTTTGCAGCTTACAGATACCCACCTGAACAGCATACTCAAGATTGCTACAGCACAGACATTTTGATGCAATAATTCAGAACAGAGATGTCAGTTATCAGAGACTGTTAACTAGACAAAATATTGCAAAAGTGCTAGAGTTTTAAGCATGTTTTATTTTATTTTTATTGTTTTAGATGCTTATTGTTAATATCTATGCTCC
>NW_015167665.1:4677-4833 GCF_001447785.1 Gekko japonicus
ATGATTTAATGGTGGATGAAATAGTAAAAGGGAATATGATTCAATGGGGGCAGAATATTGGGCATACTGTTAAATTAGAGCAGTGGGATCAAATATGGAAGAAAAATATTAGGATTACGAAAGCTATTCCATATAAAGAAAATGTATATAAAATGT
>NW_015167665.1:5058-32668 GCF_001447785.1 Gekko japonicus
GAGGCTTTGTTGTTGAATATTCTACCTGATAATTCTAACAAAGATGATTGCTATTTGATTGTTTTTTTAACTACGGCTGCAAGAATTCTCTATGCAAAATATTAGAAATTACCGGAGATACCAACAAAACGAGAACTTGTGAACAAAATCTTGGAGGCTGTGGAATTGGATAAATTGACTTTATTGATAAAAGGTGCAACAGATTCAACATTCCAGAATACTTGGTCACGGTTCTATAACTGGTATGATAGGCAAGCTTGCAAGAGACAGACTAAGAGTTTACTAAATGAAATATATACCTGTTAGGAGACAGAAAAGTTGCTGACACAGTTCATGAGAAATTGTTATTAAGGTGGAATAGGCATCAGTATAAATATTGGTAAAAATGAAAATAACCTCCATGTATCTGTTTGTACGTTAGTATGTATGTGTATGTTATGATTGTTTGTATATGTTATGTGAAAAATGTAATAAAACCCTGCCCCTTTGGGGGCAGTTATTAAAAAAGAAGCAGCAGCATGTTTTATTTAAAAAGCTTTAATTGTGTTTGTCTGTGTCCTTTATAAAGTTTATATCTCTGCTACCTGGCATTACATTTTATAACACATAAAATACTACACAGGTCACAGTCGCTTCTCAAATGAAGCTCTTTTGAGAAATGGGAGAAAGAAGGTCGACATGCCCCCTCAGGACAGAACATTAATTATACGGCTGTGCCTTCTATTAGGCATCGTAGGAGTTAAACTGTTAGACTTTATTTTGGAATTATGTGCCTAGGCACAAGATATTGTACTGCATTCATAGTGTCTTTAAGCCTACGTTGCCTTTGTTGTTCCACTCTTTGAGACTGTCTTTTTGTAATATTTTTGTATGAAGAAAACTTTGGAGAAAGATATGGGATTTCCCTTTAAAATCCCTTGGACTGTCTTGGACTGTTGGATGTTCCTGAATTTGGTAACTATGAATCTCATTAATGTGTAGTTAAGGCAAATCGCCATAGGTTTTTATTGTTTCCAGTATCCTCTACTAGTCTGTTTGCTATGTTCTGTACTGAATAAAGATCCTTCTTATTTCCAATTGTTTCTGAGGTGTAATTGAACTCCAAGGCTAAATCTTGTGGCTGACGCTGACCACATACGATTTGGTCCTTTTTAGTGAGTGATCATAGGTGCTGGTCTATTTGTGGTTGTAACCTCCAGGTGATAGCTGGAGATCTCCAGGGATTACAAATCATTTCCAGCTGAATGAGATCAGTTCACTTAGAGAAAATGGTGCGTTTTGGAAGGTGGAATCTATGGCACCGTTGAAATCCTCCCCCTCTCTACACTCCACCATCCTCAGGCTCCACCCCCAAATCCCTAGGTATTTCCCAACTCAGACCTGGCAACCAATGGCCAGGTGATGATGAATGCCAAAAATATTTAGCAACAGATGTTATCAAGACTCAAACCTCTAAGCAAATACTGTCACGTCTCATAAGCAAACTAGGCCTTTTAAGAATCAAGGCACAATCTGTTGATTTTCCGCAAAGATGTTCTATCTATTGAATAAACTGTCTTTGGGAACCGTCACTTTCCATGCTGTGAAACAGCTGCTGACTAAGAAAGTTTTGTTGTCCCTCGTTGTCCTTAGCAGATGCTCCCTTTTCAAAGGAGTATTAAAGGATTGCAATAGTCTCATTTCTATAGAGAGCTGCTCAACAGGTCTAGTATTAAGAGACCTGCCTTCTCCTAGGAATATAACACGAATCCTGTCTTTTCCTTAAGTGCCATGATTTTATTTTGTTTGTATGCTGCTAACTGCATCGAGAAACCATATTTATAAGGTATTCATCGGCTGCCAAAGACATTTCATAGATATTTTGTCTTCTGAAGGCAATATCACATAAGACTTTCCTCATCCACACACCAGTTTCCCATACTCTCCCCATTTCCTGTTGTGGTGCACCAAGATCCAGTGTGGGGAAGTGGTTCGCGAGTTGTTCGAGAATCTGGAAGACCTGAGTTCAAATCCCCACTCTACCATGAAAATTTGGGGGGTAAACCTGGGCCAGTCTCACTCTCTCAGCAATGGGATTGCTATTAAGATCATTTAGGGAAGGGAGACCCTTCCCTGAGATTCTTCGAGGGAGGGAAGGAAGGGGGGAAATGTGCTAGATAAATAGTACGTTATGCTCAAGAAAGACTAAATATTTAGAGCAGTGATCTCCAGTGCGGTAGCTGTGTGTGCCAAGATACCCACTGATCTATTTCCTAGTACCCACTTCCTTCGCCCCCAAAGCAAGCTGGCTTTTCACCACCTCATTGGAACAGGAGGTGCTGTAGAAGACCCCAGGAGAAATCACCTTTATATCTGCAGAGAAAATCCATCATAGGAGGATGCTTGGCTCGAAACTTCGCAACGTTCTGTGTCCACAGGAACAGCATGGTTGGGATCTCCTGATGAAGAGTTGCTGATCAACAGGAATCTCAACCTTGTCTGCAGGTGGGTCTCTCTTGCTGCCTTCATGATAGACACTCGCCCATAATCTTTGCTATTAGAAAGAACACACTGGGAGACTACAAAGTGCCACCATGAAGGGAGAAACTATTTGGAAATTTAGCTCCCACATCCAGGCTTCCCCTTGCAAGTCTGGATATGTTCTCAGGCCCATCCACTTTGGTGCTCCATTTTTTCCTCTCTTTTGCATCAAGAACTCACAGGTGTCCTCCACACTAGCCCCATCTCGTCAGATCTCAGAAGGAGGAACTGCCCTGGTGAGTATTTGGAAGGGAGACCGCCAAGGAAGTCCAGGGTAGCTACACAAACGAAAGCAATGGCAACCACCCTTGGTTTGTCTCTTGCCTTGTAAACACTACAGGGGCATCGCACGTTGACTACAACTTGACGGCACTTTCCAGTTCCACCACCATCACCGTTCCATGTCTCCTGGAGAATGCCCAGTCCTTCCCAGGCTGCTTCCCCACTCTCTTTTAATTTACAAAAAGGTCCTATGTTTCTCCTACTTGGGGAATATCTTCACTCTCCCACCCAAGTATGTACTTTGTCTGGAGGTGGCTTGGTTTTGCAGTTCCTCTGATCAGAATTAACCATCCACATTATTATTTGATGCAGTAATGAGTCTGCTAGAAAATGTATTGTCCTGATAAATTATGATAAACTATGACACTAACGAGAGTTGGACTATAAGGAAGGCCAAGTGCCGAAGAATAGATTCTTTTGAACTATGGTGCTGGAGAAGACTCTTGAGAGTCCCTTGGACTGCAAGAAGATCAAATCAGTCAATCCTAAAAGAAATCAACCTTGACTGTTCCCTGGAAGGCCAGATAATGAAACTGAAGCTCAAATACTTCGGCCACCAAATGAGAAGACCCTGATGCTGGGAAAGATTGAAGGTCAAAGAAGACGGGGACGGCAAAGGATGAGATGGTTAGACAGTGTCATAGATGCAATGAACATGAAGTTGAGCAAACTTCAGAGGACGGCAGAAGACCGGAAGGCCTGATCTGGTCTATGGGGTCACGATGAGTCGGACTCGACTGTGCGACTGAACAACAACAACATGACACTAATTCCTTGAACTAAAACAACAAAGTTAAGAAGCAAAGCACATCTGTCATATATTTTTAAAAGTATACAATTACCATTCACCTTTTCTAATGGCATATGAGAAGGGGGGAAATTGCTTGTCATTTATGGTATTCTTTACAACGAGAATGGCTGATTTCGCACTAGAGCTGCCTCGATGTTGTGCCGCCGTTTGCCCCGATACTATTGGTCAATTTCACACCCGAAGCCGAGGGGCTGCATTTGACCCGCGGCTTCGCCCGATTTCCTCTGCAATTTCGTGATCCTCAAAAAACAGGATCATGAAACTGCGGGGGAAATCGGGCGACAGAGGAGACATAACACTGCACAACCAGTCACTCCACCTTAAAGAAAAGGATGCTGCTAGTTACCACCATGCTTGAGAGGAGTGTAACAGCAGGGCCTCAGTTAATTACTCTCAGCATTCCACACTTAAGAAGGGTACATGTACACATCAGCCTCCGATTTTGATACATTTATTTGCTTCACTATGTTTCTCCCCCAAAATTAAATCCAAACAAATGGTAATCATATAAACTAAGCTTGTTATTTCTGTTTGGTCCTTGCATCTGTTAAACATCTTCATTATGTAGAACGCTAATTTGCTGCTCATCCTCTACCTATATGCATGGACTGGTAACTTCCATTTCACTGTATCTGAAGCAGTGCACAGGCACGCGAAAGCTTATTATAGCTAGAATAAACTTTTGTTGGTCTTAATGGTGCCACTGAACTCAAATTTTGTTCTGTTGCTTCAGACCAACACTGCTACCTGCCTAAATCTATCTTCAATGTTAATGTATGCTCTTGTTGAAAGCCTATTTCTTTTAATTTTCTCCCTCCCTCCTCCTCATAGTGATTATTAAGTTGTCTTTGATTATTTGGATTATTGAAAGATTTTTAAAAATGAATTTCTGGTGCTTGAAATAAGACTGGAAGGAAGGACAGGCTTGTTGATGAACCTTATGGCAGGAACTAGCTCAAAGAAGAGCATTTGTTTACCAGGGGTCTACCGAAGTTGCCTGTTTTTAATGGCATTTCTTTAAACCGCTAATGCAATCTGACGTGAACATCACATTGCATTAGAGTACAGTCTTACCTAGAAATGATATCCAGGTAGACCTGACAAACAGAAACACCAGGTTGGTGCTGGCTTCATTTAAAAAGAAGAAGAAGAAGACTTTTGAGGTCTAATACAGCTGCAGGGAGAATGAAAAGAGAAAGGGAAGCCACTTGTTCAAAACTAGGCCAGGGCCCAGTGCAGCCACCAGAAATGCTCACACTAATTAAGCTCACCTGACATTATTTGCCTGAACTTCAGCATGGCTACATCTTAAATCAGCAGGCCAGAATAGAAAGAATTAGCTTAAAATATATATTTATGAAGAATCAGTTAACCCCATCATATAATGCTTGCTTGGTGTTGCCAGCTCTGGGTGGGGAAATGCCTCAGGATTTTGGGGGTGGAGCGGGGTTTGGGGAGAGGAGGGACCTCAGCAAGCTACAGTGCCATAGAGTCTACCTGATCTCTGTAACCTGGCGATCACTTGTGATTCCAGGAGATCTCCAGCCACCACCTGGAGGGTGGCAACCCTATGCTTGCCTTGAAAATGCCAAACATTTTGTGATAGACCCCCATAGCTCTCGTTTTACAATTGGCCCTGCATCCAATGGTCTACCGACAGCAAGGACAGTCTTACTGATTTTTGAGCCCTGGTCAAAAGTCCAGGGTGGAGCCCAGAATCACTGCCACCGCTGCCCCCAGAAGCCAGTGGCCTGTGACCCAGAAGGGGAAATGCAAGCAGCAGCAGCTTCTTCTTCTCCGCCTTCTCCTCCTCCTTCTCCTCCTACTCCTCCTATGAGGGGTATATAGGGCTGCCAGGTCCCCCCTGGCTACCAGTGGGGGATGAGGGGCAGCATTGCCAGATTGAGGTTGAGAAACTCCTGGAGATGTGCAGATGGAAGGACATATAATGCCATAGAGTCCACCTGCCCAAGCATCCATTTTCTCGAAAGCAACTAGTCTCTGTAGTGTGGAGATAAGCTGTAATTTGGGGGGATCCCCAGGTCCCGCCTGGAGGCTGGCATCCCTAGGGTATAGGGGAAACCCAAGCACAGGGGCCTGGGGCAGCTGCCCCTACTGCCCGTTGGCCCTGATTGACAACTTCTGTCCTTTTCACAATTGTCAGTAAATCTGAGCCCTCCTATTCTGTTAGGAATTCCCCCGCTCTCTAGCTGGGACATCTATTTTGTATGGAACTGCTTTTTAGAAGGTAGCTGTGTCCGTAGAACACCTTGCAATATTTGGCAATCACTCCTGGAGGAAGACTGTGCACTTAACAGCTACCACTATCTTGGCAACTGCTATGGGGAATTCCAATTTGCCAAACTTAAACATTGCAATTTCGGGCCTGTGCTGCCCCAGCCAGCGTTTTAAACTGTAGTTAAGTAGAACTGCCATATATCTTTAAGAGCAGTACTCCCTGGGAATTGAAGTCTTTAGTTAAACATCCCACAGCATCCGGCACACAGACGCGGGAGGATTCGAGTTTTACAGCTCTCTTCCTCTCTTCTCGTGGCCTTTGTTCTCTTTAAACAGCAAGGTGGTGGGAACGCGCAATCCTTTTCACCATGAGCCAGTGAACTGAATTAGATTACAAAATATGTGAAGCAGCACAGGGCCAGCAGACTGCCCTTCTGGTAGCCCAGCATGTGCTATGCCGTGCATACCACTTCCCATATCAAAAGCATATCAAGGAGCATCTGAGGAAAGAGGGTTCTTCTAGCCCCCAGCCTTTTACTTCACACACTGGTTTCTGTGTTGAGGGAGTTGTACATTCTATTTTATTCTCACGAGCGTCTCATCGGCCTTTCTTCCTGAAGAGGCCCAAGGCAGCTGCATATGAGGGGTGACACCACAGGGGTAGCAAAAATAAACAAGGGTCTAGCGGCACCTCATAGAATAAAGATTTGGTTCCAGCATAAACTTTTGTGGATTAGAGACCACTTCAGTCAGATGAATGAAGATTTATGTGGGAGTAAATTCTTATTAGTCTTGAAGATGCCACTAGACTCCTGCTTCATGGAGTTGGAATTTGAGTCACCGGATAACATGCTAATCTCTTTTCAAGTGAGCTTACCTTCTGTTGGCGAGAGTGCAGGATTCTGATCTCCATCACATTCTTCTAAAACGATATAAACCTCCATTGTGACCTCTGAGATACAGGAACAGCTGCTATTGAAACAGAGCCAGTTAGAAGTTACTCCGACCTAAACAGATGTCGCTGGACCTCCCTTACCTGTAAAAACTACCACTCGCATTAGTGGTTTATTCATGTCTCTCTATCTCGTTTTTATCCCACCCAAAGAGCTTTGGGCAGCTTACATGGTACCCTCCTCCTACATTTTCTCATCATAGGAACTGTGTTCCTAGACAGAATAAATATGGATAAATTTGACTGGGAATCTATCTCTCAAGCGAAATACAAAATAATGTTGTATAACTAAATGCTACGTTATAGTGTAGTAATATAAGACGATTGTGTTCACCCAGACAATTACATACAATATTCTGTATCTATATACCTATAGAGTTTAAGAAATGTTGGAAAGTTGATATGTTGACTTTTAGAGGAAATTAACAAAACCCCACCATCAGTTGCATATAGTTAAAAGTTAAGATACTAAAAATTAAACGTTGAAACTTAAATTATAATGCAAACTGTTATTAGTATTATAACACGCTTTAACCTTTTCTTTGTTCTGTATCTCTTTGAAAAATCAATAAAAATCATATATTTTAAAAAAATCATAGGAACTGTGTGAGGTAAATTAGGCTGAGAGAGAGAGAGAGAGAGAGAGAGGGAGAGAGAGAGGCTCAAAGTTGCACTACGAGAGTCATGACTGAGTGGGGATTGAACCCAGTTCTCAACAAGAAGGACTACAAATCCTCTATATTTTAGTGTAGTTCTTTTTTCAGAATAGTATATTAGAATACTTAATAAATGGACTACTTGTTTATATTGTATTTCTGTATTCTTGCTATTGTATTATGGTCCCGGTCACACGGGCCGGAAAATGCGGGGGGGGGGGAGTGTGGCTGTTTGCCCCGGAGCAAAATAACACGTGGCCGCCTGATCCCACGACCCATAGAGGTCCCATGGTTAGGGGGTGAGGTGCCGATCACATGGCTAACCTGCAGCATGGCAAAGAAGCGGTGCGGCGTGATCACACCAGCAATTGCTCTTTGTACCTCGTAAGTACTAGTGTTTTGCTCCACATCTTCAGCGGGAAGCCACGGGTTAGCCACGGGAGCACTACGCTTCCCAGATGTTGCAGTGTGATCGCGCCCGGAAAATCCGCCTATTATCCGTATCTTTAGCGCAGCAACTGCTCCGTGTGAACGGGGCCAATATACATTTTATTTACTTTAGTGTCTAATTATAATCACTTTTGCTCTTGATAGCGACTTCCCCCGGTCTGTCTTGGTTGTAACTAGAGTTAGAGCATCCCTGAATGTGTTGACATCATCCCGGAAGTGACCAGTAGGATGCTGATCACCTCCCTCCATTTCCATTGGAAGGGCTGCAGGATGGAAGGCCTCTCTACCAAACATTCCTCATCACAGATCTCTTGCAATTCATCTGATCTGGACCTGACTTTCACGGACAGGGGACATATTTGTATCCAGGGGTAATTTCGCAGAAAAAGAGGTGCATGAACTCATTAGCCTAACTTATTTGCATATGCCACACCCCCTGACATCACTGGAAGTGTGTCAGAAGGCAACACCCACCACTCAGGCTCCACTGGACAGTTTTGGATTGCTAGCTATTGAGTGGGGGGGGAAATGTGTAGATCTGTCCTCGCAGAGGAGGGAGAGCTTGTACCTGAAGGTGGGCGGGGGGGGCTCTGCAACTTACCTGGCTGCTTCTTGCTCCTCATGGCCCAACTGAGGGCTGCTGGGAGCAGGGGGCAGGGCTTATTGCATGTGCCCACCCCCTTGGCTTCTTACTGCCGGAGCTCCGCTCCTGTGCGCTCCTGCAAGAAATGACCCCTGTTTGTAACTATTTATCCCCAAAATCACAGAATACAAGTGCCCTTCAGTCATACTGCATAAGATGGACAGAAGATGTAGCATAGCTTAGGATCTGCCGCTCCCTTCATCACAGCTCCTGCCTTCCAGGGTGCACACAACAGGGAGTTTTCCTCTGACCCATGAAGAGGTGCTGCTATTGTACTTCTTTCCTATCCCCTGTCAGCAGTACCTATCTCAGTAACTGAGAGCTAGTTTGGTGTAGCATTTAGGAGTGGGGACTCTGATCTGGGAAAACTAGGCTCTGTTCCCCACTCCGCCACATGCAGCTGCTGGTGTGACCTTGGGTCAGTCGTAAGTTCTTTCAGAGCTGTTCTCTCAAGGGCAGTTCTCAAGAGAGCTCTCTCAGTCCCACCTGCCTCACAGGGTGTCTGTTGTGGGGAGGGGGAGGGAAAGGGGATTGTAAGCCGCGCTGAGACTCCTTCGGGTAGTTGAAGGGCGGGGTATAAATCCAGTCTCTTTCTCTCTCTCTCTCCTCTTCATCAAAGAGTCCCTGCCAAGCAAAGTGTTTGCTCCTACTAGGCAGGCAGGTGCAGAACCAGAGCAGGGTAGAAAATGGATTTGCAAGGACACAGGAGCCACTGCTCAGAAAGGAGATAAAAGCCCCCACCCAAGCCCATTAGGAACTATTCACTTATTGGTGGAAAGTAGAGACCCTCCATGCCTAGAAGCTCCTCTTCAGTGGGAACATTTGCTAACTCTTCTGGTTGGAGGGGACTTCAATCGTTTGGACTACTTCCTGAGCCTCTCTTTTCCCCACTGCTAAATAATTAAATCTCATATAAAATGTAATAACGCTACAGAGCTTTTAGGAATAATAAATAGGAATGATAAATATGCAATGGGAATAATAAATATGAATTAAACAATGAATAGATTAAAATGCCCATTCAAACTGCCCTCAGCAAACCCACATGACTGGGTGGTTGCTGCTTACCAAAAGGAGAGGAGCTGCCTAATTTGGAAGGGTACACTCAGACCCTTTACGTGCTGCCTGTTGCGTGAAATTCCATATTAAAGTTTTATCTCGAAACGTTAGGCTGGTTGAAGTCAGCTTGGATAGAGCTGGTAGCATATATGCAAGTCGCTAGATAAAATCCAGGGGAGGGGAGGGTTCCCATGAAGAATTCACATCCCGTTTGCAATATTAAACGACTCCATGAATCAAGCACTCTAAGATAAAACCCACAGAACTGGGATCTATTTATTCA
This sequence comes from Gekko japonicus, assembly GCF_001447785.1. Lineage (NCBI taxonomy): Eukaryota > Metazoa > Chordata > Lepidosauria > Squamata > Gekkonidae > Gekko > Gekko japonicus. The sequence continues at coordinate 14,953 of NW_015167665.1, forward strand.
CAGTCGGGTTTTTCAATATTTTGCTTGCTCTGTTCACTACCTACATACATTAATAGTATCAAGTTGCAACTAACTTATGGCAACTCCAGCAAGGGGCTTCCGAGGCAAGGGAGAAACAGAGGTGGTTTGACATTACCTTTCTCTACAGAGTCTTCCTTGATGGTTTTCCATACAATTTATTTATTTATTTATTTAACATTCAATTTCTATACCGCTCAATCCCGGAGGCTCTGAGGGGTTTACAGGGATTATTACATTCCTATCTAGGGCCACATGTGCAGGGACAGTGAATGCCTACCAGGCACCCCGCTGGCGTGTTGTTCTTCTTCTTTTGTCTGTGGCTTCCTTACGGTGGGCTCTGTCTCGGCTCGACTTGGCTCCGCAGCGGCTCCTTCCGGGGAAGCTCCCATATTTTACGGCTGACGACTTTTTGCTGCACTGGCCTCCGTCCAATTGGTTCCGGCCATGCTGCGCACCACCCCGCCGCACTTCTGGGCCAATCCCCGCCCGGAACAATCGCTGCCTGGTGTTGAATCGCCGCCATATTTTTCCGCTACCGTCACCGTCGCCAGCACCGCCACTCCTTCTTGCCGCCAACACCATTACTCCTCCTTGCCACCGCTACACCGGAAGGCTACACCGGAAGGCGGGTGCCCCCTGCACCTAGGGCAGGTACCCATTTACCTACCTGCTAGGTAGGCTTTCGAACCGCTGAGTAGGCGGGAGCTAGGACAGGGCCGGGAGCTCACCCCGGCCATGGTGGGACTGCAGGCTTTTTACTGCCTGCACCACCGCTCCCCAATGACAAACCCTGCTTAGCTTCTGACAAGACTAGACTATACCATGCCACTGTTCCTTCCCTTCTGTTCACTAACCTAGGCTGATTTATTTTCAGACTGTGTGGTTTCTTAATAGCAGCCACTGATGAATATTAGGGACATGATATGAGGTCTGGTTGCTGATGTAAATCTCAGGACTCAGCCCCTAAGAATGCTATTAATTTCTCAGCCCTTCTGGCTCAGTTAACCCCCCGCAATAAATACAGTAGCTCAGCCATTAACAGACCTATAAACAAAGTACGACGTATGTGGCTGTGGGGTACAAATGTAGCGCTACTAACAGCAATGTATTAATACAGATAAATAACAGTTTTAAGATAACAAACATGTATTTCAATGCATCAAAATCCAGAGGTTCCCCTCATCAAGAATGACACATCAAATGTAACAATTCCACATATTGCTACCAGTGGGAGCGAACCCTGAGGCAACGATAAATCCAGTTAACAATTCCTCTTTCAAACCAGATGAATAAGGCAGTAACAAATCCAGTTACAGAGCCAGTTTGGTGTAGTGGTTAAGTGTGCGGACTCTAATCTGGGAAAACCGGGTTTGATTCCCCACTCCTCCACTTGCACCTGCTGATGTGACCTTGGGTCAGTCACAAGCTCTGGCACAGCTGTTCCTGAAAGAGCAGTTTCTGTCAAGAGCTCTCTCAGCCCTACCCACCTCACAGGGTGCCTGTTGTGGGGAGGGGAAGGGAAAGGAGTTTGTAAGCCACTCTGAGACTCCAAGTGAAGGGCGGGGACAGGGTATAAATCTAATCTCTTCTTCTCTTCTTCTTTCAGATAAGATGAGCAGTAACAAATCCAGTTCTCAACTCCTCCTTCAGATAAGATGAGATGGTTTGCCATCTCTGTTCCTGTTTCCTTAATCTTAATCAGAATTACTCTTATTTTATCATTCCAATTAAAGCACACCGGTAAATTTACAAGCTTCAATTAAGCAATCACAACATACATGTTTGTTATCTTAAAATAGGTTTTATGTTTTACTAAATTGCTGCATTTGTACCCTACAGCCACCTACGTCATACTTTGTTTACAGGTCAGTTAACAGCCCTCTCCCCCATTAAAGCCATTAGTGGCAATGGGATGTTTTCAGTGTGAGTAAAAAGAAAATGGTGCCAAACTGAAACTTCCAGGCTCAATTTGCAAAAGGGAGAAGCAAAATTGAACAAATTGAACAGGGGATTTTCAGATCGAAGTAGCCAAGAGAACAGATCTGATACCATCTGACACTTTGGGTTCCTTTTCCGTGCAAGAAATTTCACTCTGTTGATACTGTGGTCCTTTTAAAAAGAGGTTCCATTCTACTTTGACTCAGTGATGCAACATCTACAAACACTCATGACATTGATTGTTCTTGGCTTATTTTGGGAATTTAGTTAGGTATTTATGCCTGCTTTTATCTTCAGAAGAGACCCAAAGATGCTTACAACATAATTCTTCCCTGCTCCATTTTACCCTCACGCCAGCCACCTTGAGTGGTGCCTGGCTCAAGGTCACCCAGCAAGCTTCCATGGCAGAGAAGGGATCTGAATCTGAGTCTCCAGGATTGTAGACTGGCACACTAGCCACTACATCACAACAGTTCTGTGTCACTGCTCCCTCTAGTAGGATGGCTCTGCCCTGGAAATGCCGGGGGGGTGGGGACATGCATACCCTCTCTAGTCACATATCATTGGATATATCGCTGTTGTTGCCCTATAGTAAGGGTCTTCAATCTTGTTGAGTCTGTGGACCCTTTCAGAATTTTTGAGAACGTGGAGTGGGCACCAATGCAAAATGGCTCCTGTGGGGGGCAACTGCAAAATGGTGGTCATGGGTTGCTGGAGCTGGTCCAGTACACATCATGCACATAACTTATATTTTGCTGCAGAATTTTGCCTTTAAAAAAATGAAAATCACAGCTGTGTACTTTGCAGTTTGGTGTAGAGGTTAAGAGTGGTGGACTCTAACCTGGAGAACCGGGTTTGATTCCCCACTCCTCCACATAAAGCCAGCTGGGTGACCTTGGGGCAGTCACAGTTCTCTCAGACAGAGCTGTTCTCGAAAAAGCATTCTCGAAAGAGCTCTCTCAGCCCCACCCACCTCATAGGGTGTCGTTGTGGGGAGAGGAAGAGAAGGTGATTGTAAGCCACTCTGAGACTCCAAGTTAAGGATGGGGTACAAATCCAATTTCCTCCTCCTCCTCCTCCTCCTCCTCCTCTTCTTCTTCTTATTATTATTCACAACTTCTAAGCCTAATGACTTCAATGTAAATAGGAGAGTATAAATCTGTTGAGGATTGTACTGTATGCTTAGTTAGCAAAGTCTTGACCTTACCTAAAATTTACAGGGCTCTTTTTGTAGAAAAAGCCCAGCAGGAACTCATTAGCATAATAGGCCACACCCAACAGCAGGAACTCATTAGCATATTAGGCCACACCCCTGACAACACCGTTCATTAGCACATTGGGCGGCACCCCCATGTTACCAGAAGTGTGGTTATCCAGCCACACCCACCTTTTGCTTCTTATTCTGTTTATCTTGTTTGTTGTCAAAACCCAGGGCTTTTTTGTAGCAGGAACTCCTTTGCATGTTAGGCCACACACCCCTAATGTAGCCAATCCTAATGAGTTTCTGCTGCTGGGTGTGGCCTATTATGCTAATGAGTTCCTGCTGGGCGTGGCCAACTTGGGAGCCAGCCAGAACTCCGTTCCTGTGTGTTCCTGCCCCAAAATAGCCCTGCCTATTATGCTAATGAGTTTCTGCTGGGCGTGGCCAACTTGGGAGCCAGCCGAAACTCTGTTCCTGTGCGTTCCTGCCCCCAAATAGCCCTGCCTTAAAATGTGATGATCTGATTTGGAAAACAGGGAATCCAACCCTGATCTGAACAACATGGAAATCCAAGATCAGAGCCACAAACAGAACAAATCCAGTGTAAAAAGAACCTTCCTAGTTCCAAACATTTGTGATTTGCATTTGATGAGTTCAAGCTTGTGGGTCAAGTCACCCAAATCAGTGCATTCTCTTTCTCTCTTTTGCAACCAGAGGTCATTTCGGGGGGGAACGCGGGGGAACGCAGTTCCCCCGGGTGAGGTGCGGGAGGTGTGGCACACGATGAAGCCCTGCCCCCTGCTTCCGGCCGCCCCGCTTCCAGCCCTCATTCAGCCAGGAGGAGGCAGGAGAAGAGGGAGGGGAAGTTGCTTCCTCCCCGCCTCTCCCCACCCCTGCCTGCCTGGGGCCAGGGAGGGCCTTGGCGGGGCTTCCTCGCACTCCCGCCGGCCTTGCAGGTCCACCACCGGGCCCCTGATGTCAGGGGGTGTGGCATATGCTAATGAGTTATGCTAATGAGTTCCCCTAGCTCTTTTTCTACGAAATGACCCCTGTTTGCAACTGTTACTTTAGACAATATTCTAAGTTTACAGTGTATTATTTCAGATACGTCCTTTTCGGCAGCACTTACAGCTGTGTAGCATTTTCTCTAAAAGGCTCTCCCACCTGATTTTATAGATCGACCTCAGTGTTGTCTAACTGAGTAGCTGAATCTACAAGGCTGGAATTCTGCCAGATTGCTAGATACGTAATCCACTTCTTGACAATTGATCGCCGTGTGTGTTTGCAACCTCCTTTGGCTTGTTTCACTCTTCTATTACTCACTTGGACATAGCTGTAAGATGGATTTTATTCTCAAAAAGTATAAGACAAGCTGCCAGACCCCTATAAAACAGCCAACATAAATTTCAAGAGCATTCTCCTGGAAATAACTTATTAAATAGCAACATCAATACAAGGAGAGGGTCAGGCATCCGCACACGTATACGGTACCTTGACAAGTCCAAGGCAAACAGCATTACTTGTGCTCATGATTCATAAGTCCTTGGTTATACACCTTTATTTTTCTTCTTGGCTTAGTGACTCTTTTTTTGTGTCTTTCCCCACCTGCATTAACAAATGAAATGTGGCACAAAAACAATCTCTCTGTGTCCAGTTGCTGTCATCTTTGAAATCATAATTTGATGTAGAATCCACTCCAACAAAACTGGAGTTGCAGCATCATTGGACCAAGACCAAGATGAGAACAGTTATGGATCACCATCTATTCTTTTTTTTAAAAACCCAACAACCCTGTTTTCCCCTTGAAACAAGTTACAGTTGGTACATAGTTTTAATTAGCAAAACTGTATATGGGCTGCGGTCACACGGAGCATTAGCCACACTATTGAGACGGATGATAGGCAGATTTTCCAGGCGCGATCACACCGCAACATCTGGGAGCTCCCATGGCGAACCCAAGGCTTCCCGCCGAAGATGCGGAGTTAAAAACTAGTACCTCCGAGGTACTAGTTTCCAGAAACTGCGGGGCAAGGGCTGGCGTCTGATCATGTTTCCGGTGGTAGTCTGTGGCATCCAGCGCCCGCCCATGTCCCGTCGCAAACAGGGTTTTTCCCCCCAAGTCTCCACAGGATGCACACAAGCACCCACCGGCGCATGCGCACGAAGAGGAAAGTGAAAGTTCCATTGCTCCGCAGAATCGTGCATGCCATTGGTGAGATTGCGCAGCGCCACTTCTTTGCCATGCTGCAGGATTGTTGTGTGATCGCCACCTCGCCCCTACCCACAGGACCTTGACGGGACCTGTGATCAGGCGGCGGCACGTTATTTTGCTCCGGGCCAAACTGCCACGCTCCCCCCCCCCGCATTTTATGGCCCGTGTGACCGGGACCATATATATATATATATAGGGGTGTTGAAGATTCACCCAATACCTTGTGAATCTATTATAGTTTGGCCCTCACTTAGTGCCCTACACTCTTTTTTGAGGCCTCAAGGGTTGTGATCCCTGAAAATGTGTACCCAAGGGATGGCCTTATCACTGGCCCACTTCTCCTGTGCACCCTCCATCGATGTCTCCTTAGAGGCTGGCACTGTCTCTTTCCTCTGCTGCCTGAGTGTGGGGTCTTATCCCCCCGTAAGATGCCTGCTAAGTGGGCTCCCCACACCTCTTTCCTCTGCTGCCTGAGGTGAGTGTGGGGTCTCATCCCCCTGTAAGATGCCTGCTAAGTGGGCTCCCCACAGGCTGGATGGTTAGACTGTCTGGGAACCAACCTACCTCTTTGCTGCTGTTTCCTTGGCCAGCTTTGATGTAGTGGTTAAGAGTGGTGGACTCTAACCTGGGAGAACTGGCTTTGATTCCCCACTCCTCCACATGCAGCTGCTGGTGTGACCGTGAGTCAGTTACAAGTTGTTTCAGAGTTGTTCTCTCATGAGCAGCTCTCTCAGCCCTACCTACCACACAGGGTTCCTCCTCCTCCTCCTCCTCCTCCTCCTTCGTCCCCCATGCTGTGTTCATGAGCCAAATCCAGCCCTGATAGCACATGAGAAGGTTAGTTTCCTGATGTTACAGGTGACACCAGTAGGGTCAGAGGACCTCCAACCTTACTCACATCATACATATCATCTACCTGAGCCCTTAATATTGTATCGGGGTGCCAGACTTTGTTAAGCCTGTGGGCACTTCTGGAATTTTGAGGTACACATGGAAGCTACCACAAAATTGCTGTCATAGGGGCAGGGCCAATCACAAATGGCTGTCATATAGCTCAGGACTGGTTCTTTGCTTTGGGAGAAAGATGCTGTTTGGTTTCAGTTCCCAAAGCAAAAAAGACAAGCTTTTCTCTGTGTGTGGTCACAGGGAGCAGTCACCAAAGCCAGAGACATCAGAAAATCTAACATCAAGCAGAGAATTCACAGCTGTGAAAAGAGAAAGCATTCCCCATTCTCTTGCTTGCTGTCTTCCACCCATCATTCCTTCCCGTGGAGTTCTCCCCTCTAAGGAACTTCTCACATAGCTATGATGTTCCTGCCCGGGTGGTTCTGCTGTAGAGCTGCCAATCTCCAGGTGGGACCTGGAGATCTCCCAGAATTAGAACTGATTTCCAAACAGCACAGATCAATTCCCATGGAGAAAATGGCTGCTTTGGAAGGTGGATTCTATGGCATTATACTCCACTGAGGTCCCTCCCTCTCCAAACCCTGCCCTCCCTGAGCTCTAACATCAAATTTCCAAGAATTTCCCCACCTGCAATTGCCAGCCGTATTCCGGTGCCTTGTTGATCAGCGGGTACAGGAGTTTCCTGCTTTTTCTGGTTCCATTTGAGACCCTTTAGATTTTATCCACAAGAACAAGGCACATGCCAAGGAATGAGTTGGAGGGCACAACACTGGTGGTTACTGACATGGCATCTACTGGCTGATATTCCTCATTTAATGTAGGATATTCTGTTTCCCTGAAATACATGTGGGCGTGTCAGTGAATTCCATATGCAGATTGTATCAGACCAGTGATAAATTCTCCCAGTTGTTGTTGTTGTTGTTGTTTTAAATTACAGTTGTATTATTAGATCTGGTCCTGGGAATGTCAACATTTAGTTGCACTACGCTCTATGAAACCAGTTAGTTGCAAATAACTTCTCTGGATTTCAGGTATGGATGATTTATGGAACTAGAAATTTAAATTCAGCATCCAAACATATTATTTAGTGAGATTTATATCACTGTACGGTGGCTCAAGTGGTTAAGACGCTGAACTGCAGGCTGTGGAAGGTCGGTAGTTCAGCAGTTCGAGACCCGAGTAGCCACATGACGGAGTGAGCTCCCGTCTCTAGTTCCAGCTCCTGCCAACCTAGCCGTTCGAAAGCGAGAAATTGCAAGTAGATAAATGGGTACCACTTCGGTGGGAAGGTAACAGTGTTCCGTGCACCTTGGTGTTTAGTCATGCCGGCCACATGACCACGGAAACGTCTTTGGACAGCGCTGGCTCTTCGGCTTTGAAACGGAGATGAACACCGCGACCCTAGAGTCGGATTCGACTGGCTTTCGAGCAAGGGAACCTTTACCTTTATAGCACATTGAAGCACAGTGCCTCAGGTAACAACAGTTCACTTTTGTAAAGACACAGTTCCTGTTTGAAATTTGAGAACAGAAGTTTAAGGGATAAAGGACCACAGAGAGGAAGCGAAAGAAAAGTTGAAATGGAATTAAAATCAAGGATGCTTCAGAAAATCTTCTCATCCCAATTCTTCCCTAGATTTTGTAGATCTAGTTTGCAAAGAAGGGAAAATAGATTGGATTTATACCCCGTCCTTCACTACCCGAAGGAGTCTCAGAGTGGCTTACAAACTCCTTTCCCTTCCCCTCCCCACAACAGACACCCTGTGAGGTTGGTGGGGCTGAGAGAACTCTGACAGAAACTGTTCTTTTTCAAGAACAGCTGTGCCAGGACTATGGCTTGCCCAAGGTCATACAGCAGGTGCAAGTGGAGTCAAGTGGAATCAAACCCGGTTCTCCCAGATTAGAGTCCGTGTACTTAACCACTACACCAAACTGGCAACAAAGTGGAAGGGTCAGATGTATTGATTTATTTAGATGTTTATCCTATGCTTTTCTCTCCAATGGGAACTCAGTTTGCAAAATTGTTTTTCCTTCCTCCATTTTATCCTCACAAAAAGAATCCTGTTAGGTGGGTTAGGCTGAGAGTGTGTGACTGGCCCAAAGTCACCCAGTAAGCTTCTATGGTTGAATGTGACATAGTGTGTGTGCCATGATGTCAGAGTTTCCAGTGATTCCTTGAGCTACCCAACATCAATTCTGGGTTTTCCCTGGAAGTGACTTTAGGACACGAATGATTTTTTTTTAAAACCTCTTCAAGCAGCAGCAGACAATGCAGAAGGCCTGGTGACCCTAATCCATGTTGGCAGAGTGTAGATATGCAGTATAGCAGAGCACAAGCTGGTTGAAGAATAAAGTAGGTATATTAAGAAGGAAACAAACTTTGTAAGAAGAGAGGGAAAAAGAAGTCTGTCTAACTGGCTAGGAGGAAGTCAGTAACGAACTGTTCTCAACAGGAGCAGGAAAGAGCCCTAACTGAGCCAATAAGGGACATGAAGGAGACTATTTGAGACTCTTTAGGAAATCCCTAATCTCACTACGCTAATTAGTTGTCCCTTCTGCTGCCCCCTGCAGGATGTTCTTATCATCTTCTTTATCTATGCACGATGCACCTTGCATATTCCAACAATCCAAACAAGCTATAGAAAAATACCCTGTAATCTCCCTGGACTTTTTAGACTGCATAGTGTTGCTGGTTTGTTCTTTTGTTTATTTGTTTTTAATCTCCGAGGCAGGGGAGATGCTTAAGGTCTGGATCTCTCTCTCTCTCTGTCTCTTATATTTTTATTTTGACTGTCTTCCAAAGTACTTGGGGTCACATCTTGGATCTTTTCCTCCTTTTCCTGAGGCTTGGGATGAAGATCTGTTTTCTGCAGCTTTGGCACATTGATCTGTCTACCAGAAAACCCATCTGTCTAGTGTATGATGAAGAACTCCATGGTAATCTTCATTTAAATCTTAGTATGCTTAGTATGCTTGAAATTGGGCTATCATCCTCTTAACGCAGTTCCATGTACAGCATCTGTCATGTGTCCTGCGTACCACCAGGGCACACATGAGCATTTAAAAAGTAAACAGAAATCTTGTCAGCCTTGTGTTCCATATTGGGGGGGGGGACATATTATTCATTACAGTTCTGGTAGATTGGCCGCCACTGAAACATTTAGAACTCTTGCATTAAAATGCTAAATTTTTAATGTGGCATATTAGTCACCAACTCACTTATCATCTTACGTTAATTTGCTAGGATGGATAACTGGAAGTGTGAGGCTATAATGCTCAACGGTTCTTATATTGCAGTATCACTTATCTAAGCAGGGGGAGATTGAAGTGTAACGCCGAAGAAAATGGAAACATTGCCACAGTATTAGCCTTGATAGCATTAACGGGGGTTGCCATAGTAATCGTTCAGGCTCTGCATTTCTTTATTTGGTGCAGATATCAACACAATTCAGCAGGGACACCTTAAGGCTGTGGAGTTTTGTTTTGTTTAAAGAATTAGACAGGGGACACAGCTACACTGAATCTTCCATGAGAGTGTCGTAGCCCTCTTCATTGAAACAACAGTCCCCGAATTTCCCTCAGGGGAGGGATTTGCAATGAAACTCATTGAAGTCTGTGACACTGATGTGCCTTGAGTTTCAGGTCATGCTTCTGTACGTGGTTGCATACCTAGATATACCTGACCATAGAGAGAAGGTGACCACATGAATCTCCCTTATGCGGAATGTTACATAGGGTTGCCAACTTCCAGGTGGCATCTGGTGATCCCCTGGAATTACAAGTTATCTCCAGACAACAGAGGGCTAAAAGAAAAGGACTCCAGAAAAGGGCAACTCGAATGATGAAAGGGTTGGAACACTTTCCCTAAGAGGTTTATAAGATTATGCATGGGAAAGAGAAGGTCGAGAAAGAGGTACTTTTCTCCCTTTCTCACAATACAAGAACTCATGGGCACTCCATGAAATTGCTGAGCGGTCGGGTTAAAACAGATAAGATGAAGTCCTTCTTCACCCAAAGAGTGATTAACACTTGGAATTCACTGCCACAGGAAGTGGTGGCGGCTACAAGCATGCACAGCTTCAAAAGGGAATTAGATAGGCATATGGAGCAGAGGTCCATCAGTGGCTATTAATCACAAGGTATAGATAGGGGCTCTGGGGCAAGTGATGCTCTGTCTTCTTGGTGCTTGGGGAACCAACAGTGGGAGGGCTTCTAATGTCCTGGCCCCACTGGTGGACCTCCTGATGGCACCTGGTATTTTTGGCCACTGTGTGACAGAGTGTTGGATTAGATGGGCCTTTGGCCTGATCCAACACGGGCGTTTCTTATGTTCTTATGTTAACAGAGGCCAGTTCCCCTGAGAAAATGGCTGCTTTAGGGGATAGACCGTAGGACATTCTATTCTGATGAGGTCCTTCTGCTCCCCTCCTCAAAGCCTCCCCTCCCTAGTCTCCACCCCCAAATATCCAGGAAATTTCCAGCCAGGAGCTCACAACCCTACACAGTGTGGTGTACAGGGTCATGCAATTTTGCCACAGGCAGGACATCCCTTACAGGGATCTCTTCCTCCCTACACAGTCCTGGAGCAGGCTAGGGCTTTAACTGACTGCCACCACTCAGGTTCTAGGGCTTTACTAGAGATGGCCCAGAGCACCCTCCCTGCCTCCTTTTTAGTCAAGATGGGTCCTGATGCATGGCCCTTTTGGGTCAGGAAATGTAAGCCTGTTGAACGAACTGCAAGAAACAACTGGGGTGTGGTATGCGTGGAAAGTGCTGTCAAATCACAGCTGATTTACAGCAACCCTTTAAGGTTTTCATGGGAAGAGACAAAACAGAGGTGGTTTGCCATTGCCTTCCTTTGCAGAGCAACCCTGGGCTTCCTTGATGGTCTCTCATCCAAGTACTAACTAGGGCTGACCCTGCTTAGCGGCCAAGATCTGACAGGATTAAGCTAGCCTGGGCCATCCAGGTCAGAGTAGAAAAGAACGACGCTTTCTAAAACTACTCTTCAAGTACCAGTCTTCTTTTCTCTTCTCATTTTTGCATTGTTTTGTCATGTGCTCCTAAGGTTGCCAAATCTGGCTTGAGAAATCCCTGGAGTTTTGAGAGTGGTGCTTGGGAAGGGCAAAATTTGGGGAGGATGCCCAGAAAGGATGTGATGCCACTTGGATTGCCAGGCACTAGAGCGGGGCATCCCCTGGTTTTGCAGGCCCCCCAACAGCAATGTGGAGCGACATGCCTACATCATCCGGAAGCGATGTAGGCACATTGGTGAGGTCGAGGGGGTGATGCTCTGGTTTTTGGACAAAACTCTATGGTTTGAGGGCAATTTTACCATAGAGTTTTGCCCAAAAACCAGAGTGTCGCCCCTGACATCCCTATGTCACTTCCGGATGACATAGGCATAGTGCATGATGTCACTTCCGGTGATGTCAGCATGTCAGGGGTGATGCTTCTGGCTCCCAGAGCATCCCCCCATCCCACCCACCAGCTCTCAAAGGGACCTGGTAACCCTAGATGCCACAGAGTTTACTGTCCAGAAATGTGGTTTCTTCCAGGGGAACTCTTCCCTGTAGTTTGGAGATCAGTTTTAATTGTGGAAGAATTCCAGGCTGTGCTCTTCCGGACTAACACAGTAGCAAGGAAAAGCAAGAAGTATAGTTGGGTGCATTGAGTGGTCTGTATCAGTCAAGGTGAACAGTGAGGTGACTAGGAGGGAAAGAACGGCTGAAAGAACTGGGGGAAGAAACTACACTTGCCAGGTTCTCTCCGACCACTGGTGGGAGGTGGGGGTAGGGTTGCCAGCTCCAGGTGGGAAAACTTCTGGAGATTTGGGGTTAGAAACTGGAGAGGACAGGAAGCTCAGTGGGGTACAATGCCATAGAGGCCACCCTCCAAAGTATCCATTTTCTCCAGGAAACAGTTCTCTGTAGTCTGGAGATGAGCTGTAATTCCGGGGGGGGGGGGATCCCCAATGCTCCCTTATGCAGAAACCAAATCACCTGTACACAATTTTAATGCCAGTAGCTCAGAAAGTAGAATTTTTGCTCACAGGACTCCATAGCTTAGAGGGAGCATTGCTGCCATCCCTAAATATATCATACCGAGAACACAGAAATGGGTTGTATTGGGTAGAAAGAAGCCTTACAAGCAGCATTTCAAAAGCAAAGGATAACAGATTGCAGTTTAGTTCAAGAACTTGACCCTGTTCAGAGAAGCCATCATAACGTGTCCTGATAGAACCCAGCAGAATCCTCTCCATAAATCATTTTCCTAAATGCTCTCCTAGTTGGAGAACTGGGGATGGTTCAAGACAAGAACAGACAAGAGCTCTTGTGGGTTGTCAGGCAACTGTGAAGTTGTTCCAGGGAAAATATCCATGGTGTCAGGTTTTCAAGGTAAGACGTTTCGTTACAAACTTGAAATATAAGTTTAACGATCCCGTGTGTAACCAGAACACAAGTGCTATGGACATTAGCAAGCTTTGTAAATACAGTGTCTTCAGCAGCCTTCAGAAAGGGGTCTCTGAACAGTCAGTGCCCAGGAAAGCATAGATAAGGATATCCAAAGTATTCTGTAATCTGCTTTTAGAGAGGTACAAACCCAGCATTTATTACTAGCTGAGAGAAAAAGTTTAGATAATCTATTCAGTGTTAGGTACCATCTTAAAGCAGCTATCTCATATTTGCATGCTGGAAGAAAACTCTATCTAAAAAAGCTATATACTCCTTGTATAAGACAGCCAACAACTTGAAAAGCACTACCTTTCATAATGCTTCCTAAAAAGGAAAACTCTAATACATAACTTCTCCCTGTTGGGGGCCCACCATGTACCTCTAAAGAAATTAGCAGTTTCTTCAGATCATCTCCAAACCTTCTCTCTCCTGCTGCTGTCTAGGCTGATGGGGGTTGGAGGGAGTTGATTATTTAATGTGTTTAAGTGTGTATACCTTTAATTGAGCCCTCCAGAGCTAGTTTCGGGGGGGGGGGTTAATCCTTAAATGGGTTTATTAAAATGGAACAATACATAGAACCAGCATACAGAACAAGCAACACTTCTAATTTACAAATGTACACAGTTATAGTTAATTGTTTCTTATCCATTCATTTCTAACAGCTTAAGGGTTTTTTTAATGCAGCCAATTTTTGCCAACTTCTGTCATCTAAAACATTCTTAGAATGTTGTGTTGCTGTTAATTTGACTACTGATAACAATTCCCACATCTTTAAGAGTCAGTCTTAGTTTGTCAGACAACATAAGTGGTTTCCAGTAACATGCAAATATCATCCTCACAGTAGTCAAAACGTAGACCAGTACCTCTCTAGGATCAGTAGTTACATTGATACAATTTAAGACATCAGTTTCATGTTTCAGATTAAGAACCAGTCCCCATACCTCAAAGATCGCCCTTTATACTGTTTTCCAATAAACTTTGAGCCCTAGGTCATGACTACCACATACCAATGTAATCTGCTTTTAGAGAGGTACAAAACCAGCACTTATTACTAGGTGAGAGAAAAAGTTTAGATAATCTATTCAGTGTTAGATACCACTGGTGCACCATCTTAAAGCAGCTATCTCATATTTGCATGCTGGAAGAAAACTCTATCTCCTTAGTATGAATAAATGTCCCTTTGTCAGGATCCAAACTTTCATATGATAATTTGGTTGAAACGGGAGGCAGGAAGGGGAGAAGGGATATGTTTGGGTGCTCTTGGCAGCTCTGGATGTGTCACATGTCAGGGGTGATCAGCTCTGGCATCACCACATTCACAATGACCTGGTGATCTTCTCTTCTTCACCATACAATTAATGTCAAGGGGTGAGGCAAACAGTCCATGTGGTGGCTCAGCTGTTGTGCAATAAGTAGCAGTAGGTGTCAGGACCCACAGCAAGACAATGAAGTACACGCTTCTAGGAAGGTTTTACTTTTATTGAAAAGCCATAGATGCAGTAACATGAACACTGTTAGGAATGGCGAGTTACCTATGTGCATAATAGGATATAGGGCATTCGTATGCACCCCCCCCAAGTATGGGGGTTACCTATGCGCATAATAGGATATAGGGCATTTGGCAGATTCTCTAACGGCTGCAAAGCTGGGAAAGTAATAAGCTTCCCACGAAACCTAGGCACACCAACTCCTCCAGCGGCCTTGAGAGATACGCGTTACAGCTTAGATGCAGTTAAGCGCATGGGAAGGAATGCAAAGCAATTAGAAACATACACCACACTCATGGCAGCTATAGCTGACAGTAGGGAGCATGACCACCACCATGAATAAGATGGGTTGTGTGCTCTCCTTTTCAATTGTCCCTCCCTTCACAACCAGTGAAATGGCATGTAAATTTGGGAGAGTGGTTGTGGTTCGGTGTTCATTATAAACATAGGGACCTCTGTGTAGAGTAACGCCTTCAACCCCATAGAGAGGATTTCTGGACCAATGAGAATTTTAGCAAGACTTGTGGTGTGAAATAAATGGACCTGAGCACAATTCATTCATGGTGCACTGTGGAACCAACAGTGATAGGGACCAGCAATATGGGAAATGGTCTGCTGTCTCTCTCTCTTTATCTGTTCATGGGTAAAGAGGGAGTTAGGTGGGTTCGTTCCCAGATTAATCGAGCAAATATTTCTCCTTGAATAGGCTCAGAGTGATTGGTTTCCTAAATTTTAATAGGTTCATAAATGGCAGACCATACACAAATGTGTCATAAATTGTAATCTTAGATAAGTTCAGTAAAAACTATTCAGTGTTTCCCACAAATATGTTCAGAAGTGCTCAAAAGTCATACTTTTAAATGTCTGCTTAATTGTTCCCTGTTGTCCTCACTTAAAATCAGCTCAAAGCCAGCCTTAGCATCATTATGTCCACTGCTTGGTTCCTGTTTGGCCAAAATCACCCACATCATTAATCCAAACAAGGAGGAAGCAGCAATCAGAAAGGAATGGGGAAAATGAATAGTCACACAGTCTCAATATTATTCAGTAGAAATTTCCACCCTATCAAATTTTGACCCCAGCATTGAAAATGGAGAATATTCATTCCAATAATACTGAATAGAAAGGAATTAATATGCAACACTTCAAATACAATGAGGATAGAGGACAGGAAGATGTGACGCTTTCCAAATGTTATTTTATTTCGTTTATTTGGATAATTATATCCCACTATTCTTGCCTAAAGCAAGTCACAACATTGTTCCCTCTCTTCCATTTTATCCTCAAAGCAGCAACCAGATGAGGTGGGTTAGGCTGACTGAGAGGGACTAGGCCAAAGTCACCTAGTGAATTTTTGTGGCAGAGTGGGGAGTCAAACCTGGGTCTTCCAGATGTTAGCCCTGCCACGAACCCCTAGTCCAAATGTATTTGTGTTATGGGGCTGCAGAACACAAAATTACAAAACCCTGGCAATGTGAACCTTCACACACCAGTCTGGTAAGCTGCCACCATCCCCTTTTCTATCCCAATAGTCAGAAGCTTCTAACCTTCAGGGAACTAAACAAGAAAGTCAGCCCTACCAGGTTGGACGCTTGCAAAAATGAATTTTCACAAAACAGCCTGGTAGGTGAGCCCTTGGCCTGGGAACTGGAATTAGGATTGAAGCCACTTGAACACAAAAGACCACAAATATACTTTAAAATAGATTTATTAAAAGTGTGCAAGAATATTTCAAAAGGAACAGACAGTGAGGAATCAAAAACAATAACGCTAATTAGAACAGACTAGCTACGCAGTAAAACATTGGTTCAAAACAAGGACGGAAGTTCCAAGATGTTACCATTCCAAAGTTGCTCAGCAAGGAAAGTCCAGTTCTCTCCAGGGTCCCCCTGGGCAGAGTGTCTAACCCATACCAAGCAGGTTTCAAAGAACACATCCAAAGTCAAGGAACAAGAGGCTACTCATGCCTTGCCAGTTGCCAGTTGCTAACTGAAAAAGGATAACATTTAGCTCTGACCTGGATAGCCCAGGCAAGCCTGATCTTGTCAGATCTCAGAAGCTAAGCAGGGTCGACTCTGGCAAGTACTTGGATGGGAGACCTCCTTGGAATACCAGCAGTCATGAGGCAGGGGCAGGCTTTATTCAGCCACCTCTCTGAATATGTTCCAGGCCCCTAGTTAGGGTCAGTCACCAGAAGTCGACATGACTTCCAGGGGCACACACATGCACATATGAAAAATACAAAAAAATACCGAAAAGAAAAGGCTACGATTTAAGACCAAATAACCCAACGTGGTTTTGGGCCCATAAACCAATCAGGACCTTGGCTCATGGAGTCAGTGATGGTATGACTTGTTATTAAGCATGTGACCTGAGGATGAAATGGGAGGAGCTAGCTGCTGTCTAGTCCAACCATTTCCCACAGGTGCAGATCATGATGTTTAATCGAATGGAATGTGGCTGATTAGTTACCATGGTATCATGGTTTCATCCTTGAAAGGGAATAAGCGACAGGATCTTCCCTCCCTGCACCTGCCTGTTATCTAGTAATGAAGTCAGCTTTGCTGAATCTTCCCAGTTACACAGTTCTTTCTCACTTATACTTCTCAACTTCAGTTTGCAACCTAGAGTCAGGCCTGAACCCATATTGGAGAAAACGCAGAACCGAACAAGGGTCTGAGGTCCTCAACAAGTCCAACTCTCTATTCACAACACCACACTGGCTTTCTTAGATATAAATTCTACATTTTTAATCCTCTGGGCAAGTGTATCATGAAGCTTTTCCTTTAGATTAGGAAGAATAAAACCCAAAGCCCTCCCTAAATGACTTATGATCCAGAGCTAAAACATTCACCATCTCATCGATTAGAATAAATGCAGTGGAGAAGACTTGATGGTTACATTGCAGTAATGAACAATTTGAGTTTGTCCATCGCCATCTGTCATTTTCTTCAGCTAACCTACTCCATTGGATACTTAATTTCCTGTGAAGAAGTGTTCCTAAAAATACAAGATCTGCCTTAAATAAAATTTTAAAAACTGGGATGGCTGTAATACAAAGCGAACATTGTTCATTTTTCACCCTCAACAACTCAAGAAACTTCACATTCTCACCAGGAAATCATCCTTCATGTATCCCCAGATGTAAGCCCTCTGGTGTCATGGAACGTAGGAGGGGGGAAAAATCGAGATAATCTTCCAACCAGAAACGTTTTGTTCTCTAACTATTAGAATATTCTTCTGCATCTTAATTAGTTGATTGTTAGTGCAATGCAGTATAATTTGCTGTCACAAAATATTCTTTGAATCCCCAAAGTTCAACATGGTGCAAGACGGCGACATGATGAAAAGAAGGAGGGGACCCATGGCTCCTCCACTTGCAGCTGCTGGATGACCTTGGGCAAACCATAGTTCTGTCAGAGCTGTTCTCTCAAGGACAGTTCTGGAAAGAGCTCTCTCAGCCCCACCTACCTCACAGGGTGTCTGTTGTGGGGAGG
>NW_015167665.1:32845-42041 GCF_001447785.1 Gekko japonicus
AGGGCGGGCGGGGGAAAACCATATGTTTCCCCCCCGACGATCTTGGCCACGCCCCCAACGTGCTACGTTGTGCGTCACTTCCGGTGATGTTCAGACGGCGCGCGTGCACACGCACACATTCCCAGCCAGCTCCCGGAGCGATAAGACGCTCCCCCCGCCGGTGAGTGATTTAGATTTGGCAACCCTAGCTCTGAGACTCCAAGTGAAGGGCGGGGTATCAATCCAATCTCCTCCTCCTCCTCCTCTTCTTCTAAAACTACTGTTTATTCGTCAAATACCCCATCCTGTTGACTGTATTGACTCATTCTGTGTAACCCGCCTTGAGTCCAAGTGAGAAAGGTGGACTATAAATGATGTAAAAACAAACAAACAAATAAAAATCCATCAGACACATACTCCTGTGTTGAGACCACAACATCCTGGGTCTCATAGAATGAGAGAAGGAGACATAACACATTCATCAATTTAGGTCATAAAATTTAAGTCTCTTTCACTTTAAGTTTATTTTCTTTAATGGTTCTTGAATTAAAAGATCCTTACAAAAAATGCAATCAAGGCTGGCTTTCAGGAAAATGGCCATAGGAAGGTATTCAAGTTTAATCAGTTAGTTTGCCATTAATGTGTATGGCCTTACTGAATTATTCAGTTTCCCATTTTTATGCCTTCTCTCCACTTGAAGAAACACATTAGAGATATTCTGGGTAAGTTAATGCTTCTAGAAGAACCCATCAATGCCCTTCTCTAAGAGCACTCTGTTCAAAAGCCAGGGATTGACCAATGAGAAGACAGTCTATCCCGGATGAATGGTTTGAGACTGATCGGACAATCTGTGTTTTGAAAAATCAATGTGATGTTCATCTCCACTTACTAATCAAACAAGCAGCTTAACAAATGCTAACCAAGCCTTTGTTTCTTCACCTTACATTGTTAGGGACATGCCTGGGCTGTGGATAGCCAGACCCAAATTTAGACTTGGAAGGCAGGGATCAGTACTTGGTCCACTGCTTTTTAACTTGTTCATTAATGATTTGGAGATGGGAGTAAGCAGTGAAGTGGCTAAATTTGCGGATGATACAAAGTTGTTCAGGGTGGTGAAAACCAGTGAGGATTGTGAGGCACTCCAAAGGGATCTGTCAATTTTGGGCGAGTGGGCGTCAACATGGCAAATGGGGTTCAATGTGGCCAAGTGCAAGGTGATGCACATTGGCGCCAAAAATCCTAACTATAAATACACGTTGATGGGGTCTGAACTGGCAGAGACTGATCAAGAGAGAGATCTTGGAGTTGTAGTGGATAACTCACTGAAAATGTCGAGACAGTGTGTGACTGCAATAAAAAAGGCCAATGCTATGCTGGGGATTATTAGGAAGGGTATTGAAAACAGATCAGCCAATATCATAATGCCCCTATATAAATCAATGGTGAGACCTCATTTGGAATACTGTGTGCAGTTCTGGTCACCACACCTCAAAAAGGATATTATAGAATTGGAAAAACTGCAGAAAAGGGCAACTAGAATGATAAAAGGGTTGGAAAACTTTCCCTATGAAGAAAGTTTAAAGGACTTGGGGCTCTTTAGCTTGGAGAAACGATGGCTGAGGAGTGACATGATCGAGGTTTATAAGATTATGCATGGGAAAGAGCAGGTCGAGAAAGAGGTACTTTTCTCCCTTTCTCACAATGCAAGAACCCGTGGGCACTCCATGAAATTGCTGAGCGGTCGGGTTAGAACAGAGATCAGTTCCCCTGGAGAAAATGGATGCTTGGGAGGGTGAACTCTAGGGTATTGTACCCCACTGAGGTCCCTGTCCTCCCCAGGCTCCATTGCCAAATCTCCAGGCCTAACCATACGGGGGGGGGGAGGCTCACTCCAGTAAAAAAAGGGTTTTTTAAATTTCAATCCTATGCAGGGTTGCTAAAAGGTGGGATGCCAGTGAGCCGGTGATACATGGGGTCCTTACCTCATAAGAGAAAAGAAAGGCTCTGATTAATATTTATGAGCCCACTCTTCTCATGTGTCGGGATAATCCCTCTCTCTCTCTCCGATCACTAGGGCTGCCAGGTCCACTCTATCATTTAAGGGGAAATGATAGAGTTTTCTCGAACCGTAGAGTTTTTCTTCGAATGATAGAGCGTCCACCCTCAACGTGCCGTGAGCAATGACGTCCCCTCCGGATGATGTCATTGCACCAGGCACATCAGTGCAAACAAGGCACTTTGTAGGTTGGGTTCACCCCAACGGCTGGATCAGGGGCCCTGAAAGTGGGCAACCCTCTGCCCCGATCAGGGGAATGGGAACCCTACCCCTCACTGAATTTGGGACATTCTATAACTAGATGAGCCAGGGTACCTATCTTCCCCATATTCCAGGAACATCAGTGTTCTGAAAAGGAAACTCCTGAAAAGCGGCCTTTCATTTCTGGGGTTAATACTGACGGTAGTTTAGAACGCCGGAAAAATAGCAGAGTCTCTGTTTCCTTATATACAGAGTATTTACACTTTATTTACACTGGACACTGGATACAGATATACAGTCCTTCTGTAGCAAAGTCGCTGTACAAATTGGCAAAGTGCTACGCAGACAGATGATCCCACAAAAGAGATGTGTAGCACTGAACAAGCCACAATATATATGTACATTGGCCAATCAGGACATAGCAATTACTTTAGCTGACTCATGGTGACTGTTCCAGAATCTGATGCAATCTCCCAGTCACCTGACTCCTGACTGTCAAACTAGATCAGTAAGATCTGATACTGCTGCTTATGACTGACTGACATCTTGCCAGTAATATATCCAAATACTGTCAAATCCCAGGTTGGGAAGAAGCCACCAGAGAAAGAGAGACTGAGCCAGAGGAGCTACCTTCGGGCAGGAATCAAACTCCGTCGCCGCTGAGAGCTTGACCTGAGCCCTCAAATTTTTTTAAAACCCTCAGTTTTGTTGATATCAGCAACAACACCAGTGTCGTCCTCTGTGCCAACACAGAGAAAAGGTGCAAAGGGGGTGTTTCCCTTCAGTCAAACACCAGCCATACTTTCTCTTCCACACACACGAAAAAGATTGTCCCAAAATGGTATGTAGATATTTTTTCAGGTTTTTGTTTTTTAAAAAGTGGAGGTTTATAGGTAAAGGTAAAGGTTCCCTTGCTCGAAAGCCAGTCGAGTCCGACTCTAGGGTTGCGGTGCTCATCTCCGTTTCAAAGCCGAAGAGCCAGCGCTGTCCAAAGACGTTTCCGTGGTCATGTGGCCGGCATGACTAAACACCAAGGCGCACGGAACGCTGTTACCTTCCCACCGAAGTGGTACCTATTTATCTACTTGCAATTTCTTGCTTTCGAACTGCTAGGTTGGCAGGAGCTGGAACTAGAGATGGGAGCTCACTCCATCATGCAGCACCCAGGTCTTGAACTGCTGAACTACCGACCTTCCACAGCCTGCAGTTCAGCGTCTTAGCCACTTGAGCCACCGCAGCTCCATGGAGGTTTATAGCGGAGTACAATAATGGGATATTCACAAGTTGTGCAGGAATGGAGGATGCCGCCATGACCAGAGTTCATGACTAGAGTGGCTGAAATGGAGAAAAAAAAATCCCTCTGTTTATGAATCATGCGTGAACATTTGATTGTGATGTTTGATCAGTAAGGCTGTCCCCCCCCCCCCATACGCAAGGCCCTACTGGATCCTGCTGTCATCAAGCAGGGATGATAAATCATGTGTGAATTTGCTCAACAAATCTGAATCATTTGTTTCACCAACCAACAGGGTATTTGAAACAGCAGATGCTGGTACCTTTCATTCTTACTATGAGAGGCACTATTTTAAAACATGAAAATATAGAAAACATTTTTGTTGGGCTGCGTATTGTATTGTGTTACCATTTTGATAGCCCGTCCATACTGATGGGTTTCACTGATTTGGGAAAAGGCTAAGATTTATCCAAATAAAAGTGTGTCCTTTCCAGCAATCTCCTTATTCATCTCTATTTCTGAGGATGCCCTAAACTTTTCCTTTTAATTCTAGAAGAAGAAGAAATCCTAAAAAAGCTACTTTCATGTCTCATATCTCTGACGCTCCTCACGATCTCCTCTTATCCATTTGCACTCACATAAAACACCCAATTCCCCCTCCCCATCTTATATACTTTAAAAATCAGTACTGATTACAAGAGCTTTTTGTAGGTTCTGGTACTGTTGTGTACCCAGAGAAACCGCGCACGCGGTCGGGTCCGCACGTGGCCATGCGAATGGCCCAAGCTTCGCTTCCAGAGACAATAGCCCAAACGGATCCTAGGGCACACCTATTGGATGGGTAGGATCCAAGAATTAACCTATGGGACTTGGGTACACTGTAAATATCCTATCACGGGTGTGGGTGTGTGTTTCGGTGTGGTTTGCTACGGGGATATAAGCCGGCCTCTGGCCCGGCTACTGCATCTCAGGTTCTCCTGTATATAATAAAGTATGAGCTGAAATCACTCCTCCATGCATCAGTCTCAGTACTTTATAGGCACTGATTGAGAATTGTCTGGAAAATTAAAGAACCGAGAGCTTTAAACAAATCCTGTTGTGAAGCTATAAAACGAGATTAAGGATGTGTGAATCCCCTTGAGACATTTCTGTAGCCTTATCAACACTTTTTTTTTGGCATCCCTCGAAATTACTCAGATGTTTTGCCTGAAAATAAACCCCCAAATTCACTTCAAATTTCACTTCAAGTGAAATTTCAGTGGCAAATCTAGCCAAGCTACCTTTCCTGTCATGAACATTTGCCCTGTCTTTACCTCAGGAAACAAGGGACTTGTTTTGACTTCAGCTGAATGAACAAACATATCCTTCAGCATTCTGTGGCAAAGGAAGTTCTTCTAAAAAAATGCTAGGGGAAAAAACCCTCTTTTCTTTGAAGCAGTTAATTTAGTTCATTGCCAGGCATCTGCCAGTACTGATTCAGAATAACAATGCTCTACCCTGAAAAGAACTGGGGTTGTTTTATTTATTTGGATGTAGAGTATTACGTCTGTGGAAATCCCTTGGTACTCTGGCATTTCAGTCTTTTCAATGCCTCTGTGAAAATGTAATTAAACCATGACTTCCCTTTTAGAAGATATGAGGTCCATCATAAATAAAAGTTCTTGTCTGTGACTTTACTGGGTATTCCCTTCAATGCATAGGGGAGGAACTACCCTCCCAACCACAATGGACACAGGATTTCAACATTCACAAGACACAGAAAGAAGTCCAAAGGATATGTAAATAATGTAATATGTGATCGATCAACGACTGTTTCTCGCTGGGAGGTTTTTCTCTAAGTCACTACCACGCATTGTCTTACTGACCAATAGCTGATGAAATTTGGGGATCTGCACCATACCCTTAAATTAATAAGGTTTTTCTATTAATAATCTGTATTGCTTCACCTTCAAAGTCCCCAGTTCCATTCAGCTTCTCCTATGAATCTTGTTTGTGGTTGATTCCTTTTGCATAATTTTCTGTTTCTTGTCAAAAAATTCAACATTGCTTGTGAACCATTAAATGACATACATATGTTTTATGTATATTGTATCTACACTATACATATAAGCCATTATTAAAAGTACATATAAAAACCTTACAATACGTAAACATACTACAAATATAGCTACAAAACCAGCCCAGACAGCTCTCCAACTGAAACCCTTGACAAAACATGAAGAAGAACCTAAGAACCTAAATAAGGAGCATTTCTATGTAGGATATTTTTTATCCCATCCTTCCTCCAAGGGAGGAAGTACATGACACACTTCAGAATGGCATGCATAGCTCTTCCAGGGCTCTTTTTGTAGCAGGAACTCCTTTGCATATTAGGCAACACACCCCTAATGTAGCCAATCCTCAAAGAGCTTACAGAGCTCTTCTTACAGGGCTACTGTAAGCTCTTGGAGGATTGGCTACATTAGGGGTGTGTTGCCTAATATGCAAAGGAGTTCCTGCTACAAAAAGGACCCTGCTCCTTCTCCATTTTGTCCTCACAGGAATCCTGTGACTTGGTAGGTTGGGTTGAAAGTATGTGTTATCACTGCCCCAAAGTCCTCTAGTGAGCTTCATAGCAGGGTGGGTATTTGAAATCTGCATCTCTCTGATACTAATCCATCCCTCTCATGACTACATTCTGAGAGAGTAGAAACTGTAGCTGCTACAATTATTTTTCTGATTTTTTTCTTCATCGGTCTTGCCTTCCATGCCCTCCTGCCTGCGGTGTGGTACACCTGGAGTCGTGCTAATTACAGCATGTGAAGAAAAGAGCTGGATGACACAGTTGGGATGAACAGGTTGAATCCATAGCTGTTTCATCTTTTGCAGCATCAGAGGATTTAATTCAAAGCGGCGACACCCCGTGCCTCGTTAGTTACAAGGGGCTTTGAGGCCATAGACACAGTGTAAATATTGCACTGTAATGCCTTAGCATTGCCAAGTGTGCACTGTACATCGTGAGTCATGGCTGACTCCATGTACCATATTATGTAACACATACCACACTTTTTAAAATGCTGAGAGTGGGGTCAGCAGGCAGATCCAGTAGATATCAATTGATTTTTCCAGATCAAACTGGAAAGTCTAGCATTTCTGTCTCTAAGCTGGTTCCTACATTGTGCATCCAAGTCCCACTATAACACTCGAAGATGTCTCTCATTGGCGATAGCCACCATGGCTTCCTCCAAAGGGATGACTTTTTTGAGTTCTTGAGCCACACTACAGCAGAAAACATTCTGGTACACCGCCAGTTTAAGGAAGACATGGCGTGCTCATAATCGAGACAGTACATCACTTCTCTGAAAGTTTCCAGAATCCACGGAAGACAATTGCCCAGTTCAGATTAGGGTGGGAGGCATACACTCCTATAAAGCAAATTCACAAGGCTTTCCCTCTCCTTCCCTCATGAGCACTGCATTAGAACACACATTAATTAGAATGTGGTCTCCCAAATGCTTTTGATTTTTAATCACTTCTGCAAATAAAGAAAGGGGGGGAAAGGCCATTCTGATTAGCTCCCCTGTCTCACATTCATTAAATTTCTACAAAGTAATTTTTCAGAAATTAGGCCAGAGCCTGCAAAAAAAAAAATTGAATCATAAAACTGTTTCCTAGGCAGGAAGGTGGAGGAAGTCCAGCACTTTTATGATCATTAAGAAATAACATGCAGGCAAAGATCCTCAGAGAAGGTGAATTCTTTTGGCAACCCGCCTAGCAAGGTTGGCAAAGAGAAAGAGAGAGTGAGAGGCAGGCTTGTGGAGCAATTGGAAAGGCAATGATGGACGTAGACTTTATTTTTGATTTTTTACCCTTTGTGTTCTCAGTGTAATTTTGCTGTGGGGCATATTGTATGGGAAACTTAGAGTATATTTGTCAATACTTGATTATACCTATGGATGGGCAGGTTTTCTCTAGTCCATTCATTTACCATTTTGGAAGCTGGTCCCATCCGACCACATGAAGCTGTCGTATTCTGAATCATTCCGCCGGACTATCAAGGTTAGTATTGTCTAATCTGACTGGCAGCAGCTCTCCATGGTCACAAGCAGAGGTCTTTTGCATCCACTAGTACCCAATCCTTTTAAACTGGGATTCTAGGGACTGAGCTTGGGGTCTTCTGCATGTACAGTGGATACCCTACCACTGAGCTATGGCCCCTCCACATGAAGCCCCAAACTTCTACCAGTTCAGAGCATTGCTCTATCAGAGTTAGGACCGTCTGTTCTAAAGAACAGTGGCTGTCCAGGATCTCAGGTAGCGGTCTTTTACATTACCTAGTAGCTGGAGATTTCTAACTGGAGACTGAACCTAGGACCTTTTGCATGTAAAGCAGATACTCTGCCACAGAGCCATGCTCCCTCCCTGAGTTGTCCGAATTGCATCTCTCTTTAATTTCAACGGATCTCAGAGAATTTCCAACATAAATTCCAGAATGGGAACATCTGCCGTTTGCTGCCACTTGCAGCTCTTTCAATGGCATCTTTCCTGCCTCTACATTACAAATGCACACATGAGCATAAACGACTGCAAAACACCACTCTTGATGTGACTGTACATTTGCTAGCATCAAGATTCTTCTTGCACCAACTTGTGCAGATGCACACGTGTGTTTTTGTTCAGTTTTAATACAGTTTCTTCAAAAACAAACTCGATACAGCTGTATGTGATTGCCCTTTAGTAGCGGTTTATCAATGTCTATGACCCCTGATAACCCAGACTAGCCCACTCTAAGAAGATCTTGGAAGCTAAGCAGGGTTGGTACTTTGATGGGAGATCACTGACTAAGCCTGGGGCGGCTATGCAGAGGAAGGCAATGGCAAACCACCTCTGCTCCTCTCTTGCCTTGAAAACCACATGAGATAAAACTTCACGGGATCACCAGGAGTCAATTGCAGCTCAATGGCACACTTCAGCTCTTCTCAATGCCTATCGATGTGCACATGTAGGGCTGCCTCTTCCTGTACTGTCCAACTCACCAGGTAAGGTCTTTCTCATAAACCCTGCTCTCCATGCCCCTGCCTTCAGAGAAGGGTGTCAACCAGACTCAGAGCTTTTTTTTTTTTTAGTACTTTTTAGTAAGATGAGTCCTGCTGGATCAGATGGGTGGTCCTTCTAGTCCCGCATCCTGTCTCACCCAGTAGCCAACCAGTTCCTCTGGAGAGCCAACAACAGGACATAGAGGTCTGAGACCTTCTCCCGATGTTGCCTCCTGGCTCTGGGATTCAGAGGTTCAGTGCCTCTGAACATGGAGGCTAGTAGCCATCGATAGACTTACCCTCCATGAATCTATATCCTTTTAGGTTTATTTCTGTGGCCATCACTACATCCTCTGGCAGTGAATTCCACATTTTAAACACTCTCTGTGTAAATAAGTATTTCCTTTTGTTTGTCCTGAATCTACTGTCCATCAACTTCATTGGATGCCCTCGAGTTTTAGTATTTTGGGAGAGGGAGAAAAATTTCTCTTGTCAGCTCTCTCCACCCCAGGCATAATTGTATAAACCTCTATCACGTGTGTGTGTGTGTGTGTCCCCCTTAGTTGTCTCTTTTCTAAACTTTTCTTCAGCCTTTCCTCCTAGGGAAGGTGCTCCAACCCCCTAATCATCTTGGTTGCCCTCCTCTGCACTTTTTCCAGCTCTGCAATGCCCCTTTTCAGATAAAACTGTACACAGTATTCCAAATGTACG
>NW_015167665.1:42494-45684 GCF_001447785.1 Gekko japonicus
ATTATTATTATTACATGGTGCCTACGCTACTCTCTTTTAGGTGCCAAGCCGAAACATTTTGATTACCCAGGCTTTTACTTAAGGGTTGGTCTTTTAACACCATTTTCACTGTGTAGAAGTTAAATTTATTTTAAGGTGCTCAGTGATTTATGTTTTTATGCTCTGGATGGGTTTTAAATGCTGAGTTTTAATTAACAACTTTTGATGTCATATGCTTTTATTATGCTTCATTTTCTTAGACATTTCAGACAAATGCCCTGGAGATGTAACATAAAAATTGTTCTAAATAAGGGGGGGGGGATAACAACATCATTGGGAGAGGAGACACATGAACTGGAAGAAGAAGAAGAAGAAGAAGAAGAAGAAGAAGAAGAAGAAGAAGAAGAAGAAGAAGAAGAAGAAGAAGAAGAAGAAGAAGAAGAAGAAGAAGAAGAAGAGATTGGATTTATACCCCGCCCTTCACTTGGAGTCTCAGAGCGGCTTACAAACGTCTTTCCCTTCCCCTCCCCACAACAGACACCCTGTGAGGTAGGTGGGGCTGAGAGAGCTCTGACAGAAACTGCTCTTTTCAAGATCACCTCTGACAGAACTATGGCTCGTCCAGCAGCTGTAAGTGGTCATCCAGCAGCTGTAAGTGGAGGAGTGGGGAATCAAACCCGGTTCTCCCAGGTTAGATTCCACGCACTTAACCACTACAACAAACTGGAAGCTACAACAAATTTCACATGCATATCACAAAACCCAGAAATTAAAATAAAAAGGACACAACAGAAAAGGCTGGTGCCTCAGTGGTAGAGAACCTGCTTTGACTGCAGAGGGTTGCAGGTTCAATCCCTGCCATCTCCTCTTAAAAACATCAGGTTATGTGATGTGAAAGTTGTCTACACGAGATCCTGGAGAACCACTGCCAGACTAGATAATACTGACCATGATACATAAGTATGGTGACTTTATGTATTCATGACCAATACTTCAGTTCCACCTTGCAGAGCTAAATTTACACACAGACTAAGCACACTGGGGCCTCATATAAGTGGCCTTTAAAAAAAAAATGACTGAAGAAGCCTATGGTAGCTCCTAAACTTGACATAATTTAGGGCCTCAGCACGGTCTTAATCCAGCCCTGCCACCTTGGAAACAATATCAGGTAATTTAAAAGGACAACATCTGGAGTGTTTGATGATCGACATCTTCTGTTCAACACATCATATTCATTCAAGGCCTTTATATATTTATTTTACCACACATTTCTCCACTTATGCAATTATTTTGCACAGCACAATAAATCATACAGTAAACAAGCTGGCACCCCTGTCAACATCTCTTCAGGAATTAGAAGAGTTTGACTCAGCGGCTGTTGCCATAAAACACTGAATCAGTCTCAAATATGGAGGAGAACACATTTCATAAGACTTTACAATACTTGCCCAACAATGGACTGTTTCACACATAGTTCCAATATGTAAATTTACTTCTGGCAGGATATTGGCACAAGCCCCTGACCCGTGGCCTTCTCCTACTAGGCAAACTCTAGCCACTGCACATAGGCCTTGGTGATCTGTTTGCATCTTTTATCGTGACAAATAGAGCCGACTTGTTAGTGTCTGACTGGTTTGTCAAGGTCCGTGCGAAGTTTGGGAATATGTTTGAAGACTGCTTCCGTGTCTCATGGTGGATAAAGCCACCATTCTAGGACCATGTATGATTCACCCCAAGATCATTTCTTTTTCTTCTTTGGTAAACTATGAAAGAGAATGTATTATGATTAAAAAACCCAACAGATTAGGTTTATTTTTACATCATCAGCTGTTTCTTCTCTCAGATAAGTGATGTGAAGAGCTTCCATATTGAATTTGTCCAGGTTTGACTAAATTATTATGTCCTGATTGTTTTACACCCCAGTCCCTAAGCAGTTATTTCAGCCTAAGGCATTGATTTCAATGGACTTCAACTGGAGAAATGTTGCATATAATCATACTGTTAATATGCAATCCTAATCCCACTTACTAGGAAGTAAATCCTACTTAACTCAATGAGACTCACTTCTGAAGATAGATGAGTAAGATGGCACTGTTCCGATGCCATCCTAAAGAGATTTTGGTTTTGGTTTTTGCTGTCAAGTTGCAGTTGACTTATGGCAACTCCATAAGGGTTTCTAGGGAAGAGGCATTCAGAAGTGGTTTGCCTGCCTCTGTGTGGCAACCCTGGACTTCCTTGGTAGTCTCCCACCCAAGTTCTAACCAGGGCTGATCCTGTTTAGCTTCTGATGAGATGGGACTAGCCCAGGCTTTGACTTTGGGCTTCTTTCACAGAAATGTCAATGTTACAGGGGTTTACATACAGTGCAGAGGTTCTGGGGCTTTGGCTCCAAAGCTAGCCTGACTTAGGCAGATCATGAGAGGGAGGGCAGGAAGGGTTGCATTAGTGCTTAGTTCTCGTGGCCCTTTCTTACACACCCAGGGAAATGCTGACCACCACTTTGGGGTCAGGAAGCAATTTTTTCTCCTGGCCAGTTTGGCTGGAGAACCTGGAGGTTTTTTGTCATCTTCTCAGCATGGAACAGCGGTCACTGGGGGTATGGGGGGAGGTAGTTGTGAATTTCCTGCATTGTGCAGGGGGTTGGACTAGATGACCCTGGAGGTCCCTTCCAACTCTATGATTCTATTTGCAAGCAGTGCCGAAAGGGGAAGATCTGATGGGGTAGGCTAACAAGGAAAATGTTCTTCAGTGGAAAGGAGACTGTTGCACAGTGCACAATCCACAGGGACAATCCATTTTGAGAGTCTCAATCACTTTCGAGCTGAGCCTCAGGGGTCGTCACCTCACCATCATCCAAATCAATCAGCTGTTAAGCAGGGGTAGATGCACATTAGCTGTAGTGGTGATGTGTCATTTCCTTCTGTCTCATGCCCGCTTCTTCATCTGTGAACTAGGAGAAATCAAGTTTCCCCCATGGTCATGGATAGTGAAGTCGGACACTAATCCTCTGAATCCCAGAGCCAGGAGGCAACATCAGGGAAAGGCCTCGGCCTCTGTGCCCTGTCATTGGCCATCCAGAGGAACTGGTTGGCCACTGTGTGAGGCAGGATGATGGACTAGATGGACTATTAGTCTGATCTAGCAGGGCTCTTCCTATGTTCTTAAATCATGTGGAGACTTTGAGTTTCATAGGGCCAGGAATATTTTGGGG